>NW_026090481.1:0-16312 GCF_024586455.1 Bactrocera neohumeralis
GGGCAAGACAAAAAGAACTATTGGGGGGAAAAAAAGAATTTAAATATTTTTTAACGCAATTTTCCTTTTTTTGGAAATAAAAAAACCCAAAAGCAACAAATCAACGCCGACAAAAAAATAAAACCCAAAAACCAAAGCCGCAAGCGATGCGCTTCCTCGGCAATATCCACCACAGTTGGCGGCCCCTCCCGAGCGCTGGCGGCGGCGTTGGTGTCGGTGGCGGTTTCAACAATTTCGCTGGCTGTCCACTCTGCGATGCTTCGGTTTTACAGCTATTGTTCGCAGAAAATGCTGCACGACGACTGTTGCTGTGATTTCCCAGGTAAAAATATTATTCCCGTGATGTGTTTTTAAATTCTCGAATATTTAAAGAATATTAAATTAAAATTTACTTTATTTTTAGTGGTCCAGCTCCGCCCTCCACAATGTTTCTATACTGACTGCTCACTGTTGTATGCTAAATCCTGCTATGAACACTCGCTAATCAAGAACTGTTGCTGTAATAATCCATACTGAGTAAATGCAGAAATTTTATCAAGTATTTAAGCAAAATTATTACTTGTATATTATAATGAAATTAAAATTATTGCTCCAAAGAGTATTTTATTTATTTTATATCCTTATGCCGGATTTCACAGTACATACTTGTTTTTACAGTACATACTTAGGTACTGAAATGGGGGACTTAAGCAGTGCTTAAGTAACAGCTGATTTTGTTTTGAATTTTCAGGTATTTGTGAAAGAATAATAAGAAATTATTTTTGTGAAAAATATGGTATCAGATTGGGATTGCGCTTTTGACAATGACCCAGAATACGAAGACCTATGGAATATCATAATAATGCGACGAACAACAGAAATCAGATCCCGGCTAAAAATTCTTCAAGCTATGTGACGATAAAGATTCCGTCACAGATTTCGGAGTTAGCAAACAAACAGCCTGGAATGTGCTCGATTGCAGGCGACTACAAATTGAGCACAAAATTATGTATACATTTATTTTAGGAATCATGCACTATCGCCAGAACAAATATTTTAGCTTATATTGCACGGGAAGTATGTTGAGGTAGGAGATTTATTTGGAGTATCTGAAAGTACTTATGTTAAGTATTTTATGGATGAAATTTATAAAACGTTGCCATATATGATAATAAAATTTATAGAAATAAGGCATTGGCTGGCCAAAAATGCAAATGACTACTCAGTCTGCAACAATGTTTAGTAAAGATTTTATTTGGGCACAACTTAAGTATGGAAACAGAGCATAAGTCTCTTGATTCGGGAGTTTTTTAGAGGCGGGTCCAACCCATAAAACCTAGGGAGGGAGTTTCTTTCACACTTCAGCTCGCCTTTAAACGGATGTTTTTGGCTACACAGAGGATACTTATTCTAAGACCGGAAGTCTGGCCACTCTCACCCAAGTACATAGCGCTCAGAACTTTCCTCACTTGCGTGAACTTCTAAACAAATGGCTCCAGCCGCCTATGTATTATATAATGGTATAATCGAGTAGACTGTGCCTACGCCAATAAAGAAGAATAATATCTTAGCACATTCAAGACACAATTTGAAGCGCCAGCGCAATCGATAAAAGATTTTGTTTCCTAGATCGGCAATTGTTTATTTACCGCGCTAAAATTTTGTCTAGCTATTTTTATACTAAGTATATATGTATATTGGGTCAATTGACATGGCGTGTTCCTCGAAACATATTTTTCAGTTTCGAAAAGAAATAAGTCGCAAGGAACCAAATCTGAGAATACGGGGCAGTTGAGCCATGACTCTAGTTTCATGTTTCACCAAAATGTCTACCACTTTTTGGAAAGGCGTAAAACGTTGAAACTCTTTATGCCCGAAATATTAATACACAATTTGTTGAGTCGATTCATAAGACAAGTTTAGATCCTCTTCTACTTTTCTGATGCCAGCACGACGATTATTAAACATAAAACTTTAGCAAATTCATTAATTTTTCCTTGGTAAAAATCGCCAAACACAATTTTCAAATACAAATAACTTTCAAACATACACTAATTAACATATGGAGGGCAGATTATGGCGTAGTTCAACATGTCTTATTAGATCTTGGCGCGTAGGCAATATAATGAGTAATAATCTCAACTGGATTAAAAAAAAAATTGTGAAAGAATTAAAGAAGATAATCAGGAAGTTTATTAGAGTCATAGTTTGAGAATTTCGAAAATTGGGGGACGTAGGCCAGGATTTTGTAAAAGTGCCACTTTTTCTGTGTTTTTGACATCAAAATAGTTAAACAACTGTTACAGTGCCATTTTTTTTTCGGAAACTAAAATACGCTTTAGTTCTAGTAAATCGGTTAAATAATTCGCTCCCAATTTTAACGGCCGGATAGAAAAAGTGAGTTTCGAGAAACGAGCCTCAAGTTTTGCTGCATAAAGTTCAGGGGTTCTGGGGCCTATTTCTTCGAAACTATTCGCAATCGAAATCGGGACTATATTTTTGAATAGTTTTTCAATTGATTAGAGCGAAAATTTTCTTTTTTCATGTTTTGAAATTCTAGAGCTATCTCCTCCCTTAAATGCTAAAGAAAATATATGTCTCTAAACATTAAATGAGAGTTAAGATATAATACCCTGAAATACCTAAAATCCACCGATTTTGGCTACCCCTGAACTAAAATCTCCCTATCTCATTGGTAATACGATGGACTTTTTCACTCGCTCCATGCCGTATTTGGTTGAAATACTCGAAAAGATGATCTGCAAAACAGTTTGTCTTTTCTTCTACAAAAATAGGCCCAAGTACCGGTTTTTGCTGACGGTCTCAATTACTACCGGTGTCTTAAAGTTTATCTCAGTCTTCCATAGTGAGTTTCTTTGAGAAGAGTTTGTCGTCAAAGTAGAAATAAATATTTTGAGTGCGCTTCTTCTTCACCTTTCCTCAGAAGTTTTAGTTTCAATTGAGATGATGGGGATCGATTCATTCTGCCATTCAATTCAATTAAGCTGTTAGTAGTTCGTATTGTACTTCCGGAAACAGTTGAATAAGTTAATATTATCCTCTACATCCATTTCACATACTACTTCAGTTTCCTCTTGCATGGGGCTGATAAAATATTTCTTTTACTCAATCTGTTTGTTAGGCGAAATGGTTTCTCAACAATATTTGGTTTTTGGAATAATTTGATATTGATTGTGAATGGGTCCGTCGGTGTATCGGTATATACAGGATAAAATTGTTCAAGGAATTCCCTAAATTGACCATTTGGCCAATAGATAACAACACTTTAAAATGACAAATAAACAACCTGCAATTACCAGGACTTTGGTGAAATAATCTTAAAATTCCATCAATGTAAAACCAGGAATGTTTACTTTGAAAAAAAATTTAAAGGGATTTTCTAGGAAAGCGGACTAAATGAAGAAAACTGAATTTCCGTCGATTTGTTTGAAATCCCGGTCAATTGGCTTCATAGTATTAATAATCTAAGAAACTCTCACATAGTTATTAACAGTTCCTGAGTTTCTCAGTTCTGAGAGTATTCGATATAAAATTTAATATATCTGGTATATTTAGTTAATAATAAAATGATATGATAGATATATGGGGGATGGGTGATACTCATGACTTCATCTATTGTCTGTCGAGTTCTTCAGGCGAATAGGCTTTTGTTGCTTTATTATTGGTCTGAAATTTGAATATTAAACCGGCCACTTGTTTTCAGAAAATGTGGCTACTGCAATTCTCTGTGCCAAATTACAGTTTCTATATCTTATTTTAGTTTTTAGTTCTGGCACATAATAGGTTTTCCTTTAATGACGATGGCATTATCGCACCTTGCTTAGTTCAATAAGAGTTTCAGATATCAGTTTTAGGTGATACACAACCGTAATAACGGTGTCTTCAATTTACTGAATAGCCAGAGATTACGAAGAATTAAATCAAGGACGCGAATCAGTGGTTCAAATACTAATAAATATTTTGCCTCCTTAGTTCAATAAGAAATCAGACTTAGTAAAATCAGAAGATTCACTATATTGAATATTTTTGACGTGAAAGTACTAGACCAACTTACAGAAAAATGCATCGATTCGAAAAACACTCAAGTATTTCAATTTCAATTTCAAAAAAATTCTTTCAATTTGATCACAATAGTATTAGCTGTGGATTCTGTTGGTGAGTCTGTGTTATCGATATGCTTCAATCAACAGCATTATAAAAGTATTTTATAGAGTATTATTGAATCACTATGTCTGACCACAGGGTATCAAACAAATTCATACTCCCAAGTATACAGAGCACATCTGTGTATCTGTACTACTGATCACTTCAGTTGATTTCCTGACTGCTCGGTACCTACTCTCTTTTTACCATACAGAACTATAGATATATTATGTAAGATCATCATCTATTAATCAGGATAATAACTAGATGTTGTGTCATCTAAATACTATGCCTAACTTATTTAATGACTTTCAAAATATCTATAGTAGACACCAATATTTCGAATAAAAAGATTTAGCTTCAAAATTATATTAGTCTGTTTTATCGAAATGCTTCTCGAAAGGGTTATCCAACTGCACTAGATAATAATATTGACACCATGTCTGAACTAAAGCGACATATCTAATATAATACTCATTAGAATGAAAACTCTTGATTTGGAAACAGAGTAGTAATAATACTTATTCGCGTTCAAATGCAAAAATTTAGAATTCAAATTAAAATACCAATTCAAATTAAAGCAAACGTCTTGTTCTTTTTTCTTCTTTTTCATTTCCTTTCAATTCTGCTTCTTTGTTTATTTAAAGCGGATATACGAAATGTGCCACAAGTAACCATAGAAAGTGGCATAAAATGAGCATTTTATGTAACGATGGCTATCATTGCGTCAATATTTCATAATGGCCCGCACTTCCAACCACCGCGAGCAACGAGTACACGAGTCCGCCAAGCTCACTGAGCATCACAAAGTAATAAAGATAGCTGAAATGCGAGAGCACAGCCAAATGCGAACGAGCGTCCAATTAATGCATTCAAAATAAATTCATTCAATTAAAAAGGCATATTTATGTAAATTTTATTTATCATTACAATTAAACAAAACTCGCTTTGCAACTGAGCAACTAGAAGATTGCTTAGCCACTTGGCTATTTGGCTTCACTGCGGCGGCGGCGTTGTTAATGAGCTTTGCACCAATGGTAGCGAGCGCGCGCGCGCTGTCAATGTCCCGCAAATTGAAAGGCAACGCATATAATTATGGTTGTGTGGATAATTAAAGCCAAAATAGCGAATCGGGCGAGACAGCGGAAAAGTAGCACCGAATAGAAGCTGGCCAAGTAAAAAGTGTTGCCAAAAACCAAAGCAAACCAAGCCAAGTCAACAGCAAAACTTAAGTGGTGCGTTGGTTGAATAAAATAACAATAATAACAACAACAAAATAGCAACACAAATGGAGCGCATAAAGCTAATATAGAATGAATGGAAGCTGTTGTTGGCTTAAAAGAAATACGAAAAAGTTATTTTGAGCTGAAATGCGTTAATTAATTTCTTCTTTATATTGCAAATAAGCGCAAAATAAGAGAACGAGAAAACCAAATATAAGAAATAAATATAAATTAATGAAACAACAAAATGTTAATTTACGAAGTCGAAGACATAATATCCTTCACATTTGCATATCTTATATAATAATGAGAGGCATAAAATCTTAACTTTGATTTTGATCGGTCAGCTTGTATGGCAGATAATCATATAGTGGTCGATTTGAATAATTTCTTTGAAGATTCTGGCCTTTTCTTGAACAATAATCTTTGTCAAATTGGAAGATATCTTGTCAAATAAAGTTTTCCATGAACTAAATTTTGATCTATCAACTTGTATAATATATATATGCTATATTATGCCGATCTGAACAATTTGTTCAAGAATAGTAATAGCCCTGCCTTAGGCAATCATCTATGCAAATTTCGTGAGAATACCCTTTCAGCTAAAAGAAAGATTTCCGCCCAAGGACTCGATTTTGAACGATCCAGTTTGTATAGCGACCACATCCTGTATCCCCATATAATAGGCCAACCAGGTCACAAATTGAAGGAGTGCACAAGCCCCTTATGTTGCCTTTGTGCAGAGGCTAAACTTGAAAAGTCGACCATCTCAGGTAAAATGTATGGTATATGGAACTTTACCAAAACAAATGAATAATCTCTACACCAGTCCAATATGCATAGATGTGGGCTGCTGACACCCTCTCTCGCATGGTGATGGAGAACGGCTACAGTTAATCATCATAAGCGAGCAATATACCTGAAAGAGAGAGGTGCCTGGCTAGGGAATGAGCGCTCTACACCTTTCTTCTCTATGACTATCAACAGAAGTCCCGCCGTCACTGGAAACAAAGGGAAGGCGGTTTCCTTGGGCCAGATGCCACCTTTTCGCAATAATCAACTGCAACTTGACGCCAAGCGACAACATACAAAAATTTCACGAAATGCTGGACAATAGCCAGGTCTACAGAAAGTCAACTAGTATCACCGGTGACCCAAATTCGAAAGCCGTAGGGCAAGAAAACATTCAACAAATAAGCTACATGACTTTGTCTAAGCACTACTCAAAACAAGAAATGAAACCTCGTTTAGAAGACCGGGATAGAAAAAAACGCAGGCAGGCAGGCTCAATAAAAACAAAGGAGAGAGTCTGGTGGATTACACTGGCAGCGATCATCAATTACATATCTCTCACAAATGACACCCGGAACAAACGCTAACCAGCACAGGAAAAATACTGGAATTACAAAAAGGCTAAACATTATAAAAACTGAACAATTCGAAGTGTGTCACAATAGATAAGCAGAACCCATCTATCAACCTCAATTACAAGAAGAAAATTGTCAGGGCACTATCTATTATTATATAAGGCCATTTCAAATCAATTCCCAATGCTTTCAACAGCAAACATAAAGCAGTAGTTTACTGGTGAACTCAAAATATCTTAAGCTCAAATGCATATACCACCGTTTCGCAGATCTTTTGAGATCCAGGCGCAGGCCGCATCCCCAGAAGCCGAGCAATACAAAGCAGCCAAAAAAGGAAGCGCCATCGATGACAGAAAAAAATGGAAGAAACTGCGCGAGAGAATTAAAGCAAAAACCCTGAGAAAAATGGATCAAATAGTAAACGCATTCTTCCCCCACGAAAAGGGGCTAGTGATTCAGAACAGACTTTAAGATTCCCACAAATCCCAGTTTATCTGAAGATTGACACCCTAGCCACGGAGCAAGATCAAAGCCAATATTCCCGGAACTCTGGAAAAGAAAACTTGCTAATCAGTTACCGAGCCCATACTTTGACATACCGTACTACTTGATAAACCGATACTCAAAAAAGAATCTATCAACGAAGCTGGAGGACTCTCTAGATAATACGATTTAGACCCGCCAGATCAACTCAGGAGCTATAAAATGCGCCATTGAAAGTGAAGCCGCCCACAACGTAGATGACACATAAATACAAAAGAATATTATTTGCTGTAGAGATTTGGTTGTCTGAAGCAGATTCCCAACAACGCTAGATGGATGGATATTCTCGACGCTCTCCCGAAAAAGCTCTAAAAAATCCCGACTTCCTCAGAGCTGGTGTCAGAAAGCTACTTTAGTAACAGAAACTGCTATACCAAAACTAAAAAAGGGATCATTGATATCAGTCTGCGTCCAGTTTAAGAATTTATTCTAGTGACTTGCAAGTGGCAGACAAAAAATATCCTATAAGTTATGCGGTTGTAGGTACAAGATCGTATGTATGAAAACCAATTTTGACATTGGCTTTCCGTCAACATATCTTCTCCGTACACAACACATACTTTTCGCTTTGCTTGAACTGAATTTTTACCCTTTTTAAAGTAAAACAGTAAAATATGCCGACAATGGTGTTCTTTTTTTCACTTTGGATAGGACACCAGACAGCTTTGTTTACAAACAAGCTTTTCTATATCAGCTGTTCAAATACATATATAACAGTGACGATTCAATGTGATTGGCTGCGAAGAAATGCAAAGAGATGAGGCTGATGGCTGCAAACAATTACTGAACGACGCAATACTGTACAAGGTCTCGGAGCTTTCTTTCTGGGTGTTCAAACTTGTGCGTAAACGCTGTTGAAAGCAAACATATTACGTTTTTAGCTGCTTCGCTGTTTTTTAATGCAAAGCTTTCAGTTGTTTAAGTCAAGCTTAACTATCAACTACAATTATTCGACTTCTTCAAATTTAAATTATTTCAACAAATTTATTTTAAATTGAAATTATTTATTTGATTGAAATTTTTTCGACAATAAACATGATGTGTAACATTTGCAGCATACACACCAGCGGCATGAACAATGTAGTAATTATTTGAATACATGGAAATAAAGCTTGATTCGTCAGGAAGTGACGACTACTTCTCTGGTGCTGCGTGCAAAAAGACAGCTGCAACTCTCGAGCATCTATGTACATCAGCTGACTATTCGACTGATTATTTCAGAGCACGTATTGCAATGGTTTGACAAACTGACAGTTAAATAGTAGCGATCAACAAGCCGGAAGTTACACACCTCATAGGCTCGTGTTTGGACATACTGATTACTCTGATGATGTGTGATGTGGAGGCAAATTCAAGGCGGAAATGAGGAATTTTTTTTAAATTGCTGGAACGACAGGCGTGAACTCAATGATATGAAGCAACAACGGAAAGTTACATATATTGAAAATAAGATTGGAAATAAGTTTTTAATTAAATAACAGTATTAAAATAAAAGCTTGGGAGATTCAAGCATGATTATTTTTCGTGTCTGATTTTATTTTTTTCTCATACTTGGAAATTTTTTCTGATAAATTTAATCTAAGCTGTTCGAGTTCAAGTATTTCATCTCTGAAAATGTGCATAGCCAATATTTGACAACAATCGGGTATATATGGTTTAATACTTATAGACAAAACTATATCGATTTCGATGGTTTGATAGACGGAACTATTCGGATTATAAGACCATGTGCATTGCAAGAACTTAGCTCGAGCTATCACATCTCAAAGGCTATATAGCTGCCATACAAACTGAACGATCGGAATCAAATTATTGTATGGACAACTTTCCCATTTGACGTGGTATCTTCACGAAATTTTGTACCGATTATTTTCTTAGGCAACAATGTAATCCGAAGAAATTGTTCAGATCTCAGTTTATAAGGGTTTTTGCTATATGCCATACAAACTGAATGATCGGAATCAAGTTTTTGGAAACTTGCAAACTGAATTTGACGTGGTATCTTCACGAAATTTGGTACATGGATTACTGCTTAAGGTAATAATGTAATATCCGAAGAAATTGATCAGATCGTTTAACTATAGCATATAGCTGCCATACAAACCGAATGATCGGAATCAAAGGACTTGTATGGGAAACTTTCGCATTTAACGTGATATCTTATGAAATTTGACATGGATTGCTGCTTAAGGTAATAACATAATTTCCGAAAAAATTGTTCAGATCGGATTGCTCTAGCATATAGCTGTCATACAAACTGAACACATAGTTACTAAAAGAAATGCACCTGTGAAGGGTATATTAGCTTCGGTGCAGCCGAAGTTAACGTTTTTTTGTTCTAAAAGAAAATATAAAAATACTTTCAAATAGATAATAGCAAATATTACAACAACGCGTATTATTATTTCGTTATTTCTTGGAATCGAAAACCTTACAAGTACTTGTTTAGGCTTAGGTACTAAAAAATCTTTTACAAACTAGAAAATATACATACAGCGTCTATCAAAAGAGTTGACATGATTTTGACAGCTCGTGGCCGTCATGTTTGTTTACGGATTTGTAAAAATTTTGTCATGGGGTCAGTAAAGTTTGCCATTTCACCTTTCATGTTACACTTGGAAATTGTCCAAGATTAATTCGCAAATTCACGTTCTCCTATGGCTACTGTAAAGAGCTGCTCGCGGTAAACACGTTCGTCATTCTGCTCTTTATCAGCGCGCTATTCAACGCATAATTGCAAAGTTCGAAAACGATTATAATTACTATGATAGTGGGCCACCTTCCCGCAAAAGAAGAAGAATGAAGAAATTTTTAAAAATCTTTCAATTTGGAGGAGCCGTCAGTTTCAGCTAGAAAAATTTAAAAACATTTTGCAAAAAAAAAAAAAACACAAATAACCGATGTGGATACATTTGTGAGTCGTTTCAAATGAACGGAATGTGATGAAGTTACATACATTCATGCATTAATATGCGGATCTAGACGCCAGAAATTCAAACCCCATGCGGCGCTTTGAGAAAAACTGTTATTTTTCTAGTTACCAGTTTTTCCTAGACGTCGTTTATTATAGTGAAATATTAGGGTGAACTAAATTTTGGAGTTATTTTTCTTTTTAAAAATTATGAACAACTATAGTTTGTAGTGCAGTCTTGTTACAAGCCAATTCAGGAATGCACAACTTAAAATAATGAGAGCAATACTAAAAATATCTATGTGATAGATATTGCCTTGAATTTTGAATGTAAAAGCATTAAAGTGAGACATGATTAACTTTAATAATGCAAAAATGAGTAAACTGCTTTTGATACACCCCCTTTATTATATACATAGCACTTGATTTACGAGGTAAAATGTCGCTGAGAGAGAGAGAAAGAGATAGAAAGACACAACATTATATGACTTAGCCGCAATCTAAATTAATTAATTCGTTGGTTAGATGGAGAAGGAAATAAGATATTTTACAGTCTGAGCACTTACATAGAACTTTGCTTCGCTTTGCGTCTGAAAGTGCCATAAATGGGACTTTAATTACTCTTTTCTGATAACCTTCAGAGTTGGCGCTTATCCAAAGTTCTAGTTTTCAAAACACTTTATCCGACATACTTGTATATACAATATAAGAATAAAAACATTGAAGAAAACTGCTAAAGGGCGAAGTCTTAAATTAAGGAACTTTGTTTTTCTGATTTTAATAACTCAAAAAAATTAAAAATATTATCTTGAAACTATTCTCAGCTATGCTGAGATTATATCTGAAATCAACTAAGACATCAAATTATTTCTTATATCCTAGGGAAATATTGGTCAGTCGAAAAAAGTCTTTTCGTATTTTGTCACATATCTCTACTACCAATCACATTGTGTCATACCATTTGGTGTTGAAAAGGTCAGGTTTTAAGCTTCACTTAACAAAAAAAAAAAAAATCGGAGAAGTTGGAAAAAGTTACAGCTGTTCAAGAATGAGTGAAAATAATGAAGAAATTCTCTATATTTTGAAATTTTTGTGTAAAAAAGGGAAGAATGTCACACAAGTCACCAAAGAAATTTGTGAATTTTACGGAGACGATGATGCTGTACCAGTTCGTGTAGCACAACAATGGTTCGCTCGCTTCCGTTCTGAAAATTTCGAAACTTCTATTTACACTGATGGAATAAGGTCTCTTACGGAGAAATGGCAAAAAGTGGTAAACCAAAATGTTACATATTTGTTTATTTATTTATTATTATAAATTTAAAAAAATAATAATTAAAAATTTGATTGGATATACGAAAAAACTTTTTTCGAATACCCAATATTTGTCCAGCAACGGTATCTTGCATTAGTTGCAAATTTTATGACAGCGATATTTATAGTTTATACAGAAAATTAAAATATTTTTTGCAAATTGAGAAATCATAATAATAAGAAAAGTATACGAAAATTAAAATCAAAAATAGGTTCCACCCTAATGCACTTATACCGAAGCGCCCATTCCACTGCTGGCAACCGCGTTTTGTTACTCACATGTCGCTGACAGCTAACGACTATTTGTCAAATTGATTGCTAGCATAACAGACAATACAGCTGCGACAGGAAACGAAGTGAGTGGTGAGTAAAAAATATTGGAAACTAAAAATTTCATTCGAAATAGAAATTGTATGACGCATTCAGAAAGGGATATGGAATCTTTTCGATAAAGTTGGTTTTAATTTTTTTTAGCCAAAAATGTGGGCGTTATGAAATGTTATGGCAGCTGCTAGCTTAGCTAACATAAATCCACACATATGTGCATACATACATACAGACATTGTGGCAGTGCCGGTTTATGGGCGCACGGAATTTCACACCTGCCATGCGCTACTGACAAGCCTTCAATCAGTCAACTTAAATCGTTTGATTTATTAATTTCAATATTTGACACTTGTTAAAGTCACTACTCTTTCATTTTTAATATAAAAATTTGGTATTTAAGTGGTAATTGGCCGTAACAACTTGCCACTTTCTTGCATCAGTTTATTAGCAAGTGTGTTTTTATAAGTTTTGATACGTAGCTCAGCTGCCACTCCCTTCTCGAGCATTTGGCAACTTCCGTTTTGTCATTTATAAATTTTGAATGAAATTTTCATTGGTGAAATTAGCGTGGAATAAATATTTTGTTTTTTTTCCATCATCTCATTTGTTTACTTCATAAGCTCAGTTGCTTACTCTCCCCCACTGCCAAAGCATTCGGCTGTTCGACAACATCGATCTCGGCTTTCGCTGTCACACTTTCTCTCTGCATTATTACATAAACGTGAGCATTTCTGAATGGAATTATTTAATCTTTTTTTGTATTTAATAAGGGAACAACATTCCATCGTCACGTACAGCATCTGATTGTCCATGATTGCATATTTACATATCTTAACGCCAGTCTATGCTTGTTTTACGCCGGGTGCTGCTGCCAATATCAGATTACATAAGACGGCACTAATTTCACGTTGATTATATTATTAACGATGATTTTATTAATTTATGTCGTACTCACGCACCTATGCTTATACTAACGCGTGCATATTAATACAAGTGTTGGTATGCTATTTTCTAAATAATTAGTGTTAATTTTTTTAATTGAAGGTTTGCTCTTTTTATAGGAGAAACCAATAATTATCGTTAATTGAATTTTTATGTTTTTTTATTTGTTTTTTTATTTGTTTTACCAATTTAGTGTGTATATTAGATAAAGCAATTACAAGATAAAGGAAATGATGGTGTGGTATACGCTCCGAGGTGGAATTATTAACGGCATTCACTAATGGTTTTGCTACTAAGTTAAGTCAAGCGTGCACGTTTTATTTTGTATTAGTAGGAGATGCTATCGCAAGAGCAGCTCAAAATAGTTTTTATCACAATAAGAAGAATAAATACCTCTAATTGGTGATCCATTTCGGAGGTTCCCCTAAAAAAAAAAACACATAAACTTCAAATTTAATAGGAATATTTATTATCATTATTGGATATTGGATGACTCGTCCGAGCATTTCGACTGGTATCATTTTTGAAGAAACATGGACCGATCTGTTTGTACTCTGTCAAAACCAGTTCTCTACTTGGACAACCCGTTATTTTATTAAAGGTCATGGGAGAGGGTATTTCAAGTTGACTGATAACTTGTGGGCCATCTAGTGGCATAGCCACTGTGTAAAAAGACAATCTTTCTGTCAGGAGTTTTAATGAACTCTTGTTTCAGACTGTCAGGCCACTTTAGTGTCCCTTCCACAGAAAGAACAGCCATCGAGGTAGTAGCAGATGTACTTCTCCGAAGTGTGACTTCTTTTAGACAGGTAGACTTTTACTCCGACAATAGATCTGTATGAGCTTGCTGACAGTGAGCTCAAAGCTAATCAAAGAAGTGTATGACCTCACTAGCAGAAGCATCAAGCCACTTCCATATTAAGCTTGTCTGGGGTCTGACCATAACGGAGTCGTCGGAAAATTTATAGCCGGCAAACTTAGATGCAAGCACGCCGCGAGGCCGAGATTAGCATACTTTGTTCAGCAACCAGACTGACCTGTGTGGTTGCGAAAGTCTTCTGGTCCAGAGTGGAACGCAAAAAGTCCATTGAAGCTTTTGAAAGATACTACTTATCAAGAGGAAAATGAGGTGAAAACATTTAGACCTCTAATATTCAGCTTTTGCCAGACTAAGGTTAAAGCATCTCAGTTGACGAATCAATGACACCAGCGAACTGTTGGAATTAATATTACGTACCAATAAATTTGTGCTTTGTCGATAATCGACGATCTTTGAAATCCACACCTACGAGCTCTAAGGTGAAAAAGTTTCCGAGAAAAAAATAAAAAGAACTCGAACGAGTCATTGAAAAGTGAACTCAACGGATGCACCATCTGAGACATATCCGCGGCCAACATTTGCAACGGAAGTCTTCAAAAATAAAAGCCGAAAAATATTCGAGTGATTATAAACATTCCTTAATAGATTTGAAGTTCCTGTGCTTTCTTTAAAAAAGTAGGAAACTATGAAAATGGATCACCTTTTATAAATACCATCCATTAATGTATTACTGTGACTAATTTTAAAGGTGAATTTTGTGCTTTACATCTCCTTCAAAGTAATCCTCTTCTCCTCCGCTGCAATACACTTATGCCAAAGAATTTCAGTTATCATAGCACTTGGAAAAAAATCCTCTGTCGTGATGGCATCAGAGCCTTCTTCGATTCCGCTTTCACATACTCTGTTGAGTCAAAAATGGAGTCCCAGGTGATCGGAGTGATCACGTGAATTTGTAAAAATAGCCGGTTTGCGGCACGATATTAATTTTTTGAAAATGTGCCGAAATGATCACGAATAAGCAATGCAGTATGAGATGGTGCATTGTCGCACTTCTTTGTTGAATAAATTCAGACATAGTAAAAATCGAAGAATTAATTTTTAGAGCCTCACAAAACGACGCGTAAAATGTACCTTTCCATTTGAAACTCAGAAAATAGGGTGATTTTGATATCAGGTCACATGCGGTGGTAATCCAAAACCTGTCCCACCATGACCTTTAATCTGCTTTAAGAGACTATTTTCTAAACAAAGGGCTTAATACTTCCAATCAAATACCATATTTACTTCGCTGGGACCCATAAAATCGTTTTTGTTTTCTTGAATTGTGATCTCTATTCAATTAGGCTATTTAACGGTTTCTTGTTTATATTGTTTGCGTTTGATTTTACAGCATGCAAAACAAATCACTTTTGCAAGCTGTCGACAGTAGGTAATTACTGTTATGATTTCCTCCTTTTGTTTATTGGCGTACACGTTTTGTTTAACAATTACGTATTCACAAAATATTTCAGAGCAATTTTTTGTTAGCTTCATGATTTTTTTGCACTTTAACGCTTGTGGATTTTGTATGGGAGAAAGTTTCTGCATCGTTCGAAGTTACAAAATTCCAAATACTTACAAAATCATTTAATGATTCAATGATTTCGATTTTCAAATTGCTTACCCATTAGGTGCGCTCAGCTTGATAACTTCCGCCCGTATTTCTACACTACTTGCTGTTTGTATTGTTTTTTGCTTAGAAAATAAATATGAATTTATATGCCCTATCTGAATGTAGTTCAAACAAACAGTTTTTATCACTTAGCACTAGTAGTCAGCTTTGAATTGCCTACCATTTGAGCTGGAGAAGAGGCGCAGCTTTTTCACGGATGGATTGAAGCTAGCAGGGAAGGTCTAAGGTGGAGTTTTTATAAGGAGCTCCATAAATCTTTTATAGATACCGAACCGGTAAAACGGAAGTGGATGTTATTTGGGTAGCAATGGACTAACTGACATGAAGTCCAGCCTGTTTCAGGGAAGTGAGCATTCACTCTGACAGCAGAATGACGAAACTATCTTTGAACTCGCCTAACTATGCGCTTAAAAGTTAAGCAAGGAGAACCTGTTCTCACGATTAAAACTGACCCATTTCATCACTGTAAATCCAAGGTGCTTACCCTTGCCACGCTCACATCGGTTGGAACCCCGTTCTGCTGACAGCTCGCGTTCGAGCACTGGATTAATGGAACTTCATGCGCTTAGCTGAATTGATCGACGACCTAATCCTGAGCGACCCAAGATACTTTTAGCCCAGAGTGGAAAACTAATTCTACTTAACAGGAGCGAAGGTTATGCTCATTGATATAAAAAATTCGTCTCAATGGACCTTAGCTCGCCTGCTGTTTTAGTGATGCTAGTTTTTTGTTCTATTCGTCACATTCTAATTCAAGAATTAAAGATCTTCAGCACTACGGTGATTAAATTGAAAGGTGAACTTTCCATTTTGTCCATTTACTCCTTCAAAGTAATCCTCTCCCGTTGTAATACACTAATGCCAACGATTTTTCCAGTCATCATAGCACTTGGAAAAATCCTTTTATATGCTCGAACTAGTCCCCTCAGTTTAAAAATATGAATTTTAAAATTTGCACCACTCGATTTCTTGCCAAGAAACAGCTCACTTATCGGAATGGCCGATATCGGACCAATAGATCATATAGATACCATACAAACCGAACGATCG
>NW_026090482.1:0-16049 GCF_024586455.1 Bactrocera neohumeralis
CGTAACAACAACTCTCACCGATACTGATAACGAAGCGTCGACTAGGTAGCGCGTGACAACAACAACATCGTTACAGCGGAAAAGCAGAGGTAAATTGCCGAATTGCATTTTGCAAGTCACACGGCAAAACATTTGCAGCAACTGACAGGTAAAACAAAGAGTCAGGTATTTAGGCGTGGTCGTCGCAATATTTTATTAAGCAAATCAGTTGTAATAACTCGACCGATACAAACGGCTGCTCTTGTGTAAACAAGAGAAATAAAAAAGATTAAAACTCAACAAGTGTTTTAATAATTTATATATTTACATATATAAGCATTTACATCAAATGGAAATGCAATATGTTTAAACAAATATATATTATGGTCACAAGTATCTTTTTTTTATATATGCAGATATATAAAACTGCCTTGCTTATGTACGTATAAAAGCCCACAACTTGAGAAAAGTTTTTCCAATTGTAGCTAAAATTAATTTTTACAACTGTCATCACCACCATTACTGTTCTATCGTACGTACAGTGGTGTGAACAAAATGGGAACAACCATAAGGTGTTGTGAAGTTTTAAAATGTGCTGTTTACTTATTAAATAAATTTTTTTTAGATACAAGTATAACTCATATAATTTTTCCTGCCAGTGATTAGAATTTCCCACCATGCAAATTTAAACAAATATTAATGCGAAACTCTAAAACCTGCAAATTATGTTTACCTCGTTTTGTTCACACAACTGTACAATTCCGATATGAAGTAAACTTCCGATCTTTAATTTGTGTACAATGTCAGTATTGCCGCAACCATTATGCGGTGAACATTAAGTTACGGAAAAATGTGATTAATTTTTTTCGCAACATTTTATGCCCTTCCCTCCGTAAACTGATATTCCCCTCTTCTAGCCCTCGTGCGCACTTTGCTAACTTTGCGGGCTAAAAATGTGCCCATCCCTGCCATAGCATAACAATGTAAAAGTATGTTCTCTGCTCTGCTTCGAGTTTTTTTTAAGTAAAAACCGATAGCTGTAGCGAGAGAAAAAAATGAAGTGCTATGCTCTGCTCTGACGTAGCGATAGTAAAAAATTAGAAGCGGAAGTAGAGAATAGATAATGAAAATTTTGCTTGATTTTTTTCTCTGACGCATTTAGTTATTGTTTTATCGCTTTTTTAGTAGTTTTGAACAGTACCGTTATGTGACGAGTTTTCATCCGATTTCGTCCATCTTCACACTGTCGGTAGGAGTTTTTGTAATACTCGCACTGAGCGAATTGGGCTGTTGTAGCTTTAGCAGCTTAGAGATATACATTAAACTTATTAGAGGCCGGGACCACACCCACTTTTACAATTTTTTTTTTCCCACAAATGCCCCGGTCTATTTCGATCCAATCTGCCAAATATGAGTTATACTTTTTTATCCTAATGTAGTGCCTAGTTATGTCACTTTATAGATTTTCGGTTAATTTTGATTTGTGGGCGAGGCAGTGTTCCGATTACGCCCATCTACGACCTCGAACGTTTTTTGTACTAAGAAACCTGCATACAAAGTTTCATCAAGATATCTCAATTTTTGAGTTCCAGCTTGCACGGACGGACAGACAGACAGTCAACAAGATTTCAACTTTACTCATTTATATATACATAACCCTATCTATCTCGATTAATTTTTGGTGATACGTACAACCATTAGGTGAACAAAACTATAACTCTGCAGCAACCAGTTGCAAGAGTATAAAAACATATCATCGAAAAACTCTACTTCCCCCAAATGAAGTCTAAAATTAACAAAAAAGTCAGACAATATAGAATATGAGATAAAACTTACTTCAATTTCTGAATATCCAGAATAAATTCTTTATATCGACATATTTATAGCGGGGAGAAATAATACTAACAGCCATTGATAAATATTTCAAATACGCTCAGGCATGAATACGCGAACCACTCAGACAAATATCTTTCACATTTGGAATAGCAGAAACTGTAATTATTGAGAACGAAAAATCAGTCAATTCTCACTCCACGATTTTCATACTCGAGGATCAATTAAAGATTAAAATCTGCTGTACACTACCACACAAAAGCACATCGGAATGACAAATTGAACGGTTTCACTCAATTCTGGAACAAATTTTAAGCTCCGTAAAGACCAAAGACAAATAGAAAGTGTGAAAAATAACTAGATAGAGCAGTTCACAATAACAATTTTACAATCCACTACACAATTGGGCAAACACCAATAGAAAACTTTTTCGGACTCAAAGACTACATAAACCCCGAACAATATGAGAAAGCCAGACAAAATAACATAGAAAGACTGAAGCTCAAAGAAGAACAAGATTTGGAATTTCAGATCGACTTTCAAAGACTACTCACCAGAAAGGGCAGAGTGGTTCACGAAAGTCTTAAAAACTATAAAAAAATAAAAATAAAAATAGAAATAGAAAACAAAATTAAAATGAATTAGTAAGAATAACTACAGAATGGGATAGAATTTATTTTATTGTGTTTAAATTTTTAGTTTGACTGCGACTTTAGCTCTTTTGACATCAATAACTGCCAATATCAGATCCCACATTACTCATCCTCCCAACTAGACAATAGATTCGCGACCGACAAAAATATAAACTGGATCGTTAAAAATTATAAATTTCAAACAACTGCTGGTCTATGACAACACCATTCTACATATAGAGACGACGAACAAATATCGAACCATCCCCTCAAGCCCATACTTACATCCCTTTCAGTCAAGCAAAAAATTTTATAAAAAGTGTTAGGATAAATCAGAATATTAAGAAAAGATCATTAGATTTTATAAAATCTGTTTGAAAATGGATTGCAGTAAATCATGACAATAGAGAATACAATTGGGGTACTCACAACGGGTCATAAAGCATTGTAAAATCATAAAATCATAAATATGTATGCTAGTGTAAAAATTTTGTTGTGGGATTGCATAGTAAAATAAGTTTACGCAAATAGAACTTTGAACGCTATGTTGTCGGATTGTTAAAACTTATAACTTTATGAAACTATGTAAAACCCCTAAATACTTTGATAGAGAAGATAAACAATGTTTTAGAAAATTACAGTAGGCAAGTTGTAAAAAATAAACTAACAAACGAAAAAATAAATGAAATTAAAAAAAAAAAAAAAAAAAAAAAAACAGTTAAAAATGGAAGAAAATTTAAATATATAAATAAAATATCCAAATTAATAATGGAAGAAAAATAAGGTGCAAACGATTTAATACTTCAAATAAGATATAAATTAGAAAAAATAAAAGAGGAATTAATTAACATAGCTTATACTTTATCAGTCCAAAATCGAATTTACAAAAGAATTTTTAAGAAATGAAAACATACCACTTATGGATATACGTAGACGAAGTCTTAGAGTTTGCCGAAATTAGAATTGCTTCCAATAGCGAAAACATAGTGTATGATATATAATAAGTCTGCCTATAATCGAAAAAACGACTGTAAAGCCTTAGAAGTAAGAGCGATAAAGAAAAGACAATAAAATTGATTACAAAACAATTCTATGATGTGTTGCGAGCGCGCTTTCCAAGCATTGAAAACATCACCGAAGGTATTCTCTGGAATAGCCTTGGAATAGGAAACAAAAAGTCCGGGGGGACCACATGTTGGCTGTAGAGTGGCTGCGGAAACGTAGCGATGCCGATCTAGGTTAGGTAGCTGTCCACAACAAAGGCGGTGTGAACCGGTGCATTGTCGTGGTGCAACTTCCAATCAGCTGCGATGTCTTGTCGGACCCGATTGACCCCTTGGATTGAGTCTCTTTAAGACTTCCACGTAAAACTTGGCGTTGGCGGTATGTCCAGAAGGAACAAATTCATGGTAGATGATGTTTTTGATGTCAAAAAAGACAAGAAGCATCGTTTTCACTTTGGATTCTTCTGGTCTTTATCAGCGACCTCTTCCCGGCCCTCCACAAAGACCGGGGGCCATCGAAACAAACCAATTCTTGCTAAAGCAACATCTGTGTAAACCTGTTTGATAATTTCAAACGGCTATGTTGCAGATTTATCGACTTTCACACGAAATTTAATATACTCGTATGCACATTAGGGTTTTTTTTAGAACTATTACTTTTTTTCAATCCCGTCACGAAATTTCCTTGGAAATACCCTATAAAAAATTCCCTGAAAATTTTAGCCCTTAATGTTAACATTAAGAACTGGACCAAGGCATGTAAAAATTTTCCATAGAAAATACACTACAATCGTGAGTTTTTATTTTTAAATTCCTACAGTTCAGAGGCATTTTGTGGAATCGTTTTGACTTTAGACCTCAGAATTGAACACTCTACAAAAGTGCTCATTGCGACAAAGTCAAAACTCGCACCGGCGAGGTAGTACGGTGCTCTAAGCCTGATTTTTCCATTTCGTATTTTTTTGTATGTATCAAAAAAACACCCTAATATATATGTAAACACGCACATAAGGAATGCTAAAACAGTTAATCTTTATATTAAAAGCGAACTAACAAAGGATGTTAGTACAGTTAGTATTATGATAAGTAGTAAGAGAATTAATAAGCAATGTCAAATTTTTTAGTCTAAAGATTCAGCTCAATAAAAGAGATTGCTTTTTTATTTCAAAACCATAACTGGCGCAGTCGGGGAAACTTTGATCAATAGATCAAAGGAAGCGAACAAACGTATTACCGAAAATATAACTGAAAGTTTGACTCAGAAAATAACCTATAAAAAGTAAAATCGAAAATTTTATGCTGAAAAAAAAGAATCAATATTAATGTTACAAAATTAAACGATACATAAATCAGTGAAATTAGTGAGAAATATAGAACAAACAAAAATGCAAAAAGTTTAAAATAAAAATATACATTTTACAAAGAAAAGTGCGAAAATAGTACAAAATTCTATAAAAGACGAAAACTATAGTGAAATATCAAAAAAAAAAATTGTTTTTGGTGAAAATCGAACTAAAATATGCATTTTACAAAAAAAAGAAAAGTGCGAAATAAATAGTGAAAGTGAAAAATCAAACAAAAGAATTTTGCTTTTGGTGAAAATCGAACTGA
Organism: Bactrocera neohumeralis; assembly: GCF_024586455.1. Lineage (NCBI taxonomy): Eukaryota > Metazoa > Arthropoda > Insecta > Diptera > Tephritidae > Bactrocera > Bactrocera neohumeralis. The sequence continues at coordinate 5,060 of NW_026090482.1, forward strand.
TATTTGGAAAAAAAAACGAAAGTTACAGGAAAAAGAAAAAATCAGAAAATTTGTTGGTGAAAATCTTACCCATCATTTACAAAAAAATCGCATGAAAAGTGTTGAGTGAAAAGAAAGCGTTATGCAAAAAGCACTAAAATGCTGAAAAAACGAGAAACGAAAATAAGTGCTAAAAAAGTTGCGTATAGTCATGCTAGTGTCACGTATCACAAAAAAAACGAACATTTTCGACAAAGTAAAAATTTCGCTATATATATACATTATGTATATGAAGTAAAATAATATTGTTTAATATAAAATAAAATTGCTTGCTGTAATAAGTACAGTATCGACAAAGCTAAAATTTACTGTTGCATGCAGTAAAAACATGCGTTAAAACAGTAACAACGGAAATTGCGGTATATACATACATATATATACATATAAAGCACAGTTTCGAAAAAAACAGTAAAATAATACGGTTTAATGTAAAACAAAATTATGTAAAAAGTACAGTATCGAGAAATATACATATATGTATATATAAAGCACAGTTTCGAAAAAAAGCAACTACATTTTTACAACCGTTTTGTGAAACGCCACAAAAAAAGCCAGTTAAAAACCAATAATTTTGCGAAACCAACAAAAACAATTCACAGTTTAAAAAACTCACATGGTAACAAAATTAAAGCCAACTTTCAACATACAGTAGTAAAGCGTGCTACCTATCTTATTCTTCATCCTTTTTTTTATCGAAAAAAACGTTCTTTACACTTGTGTCGAAAAATATATATATATTGAAAAAAAATAAAACAAAAACGTCGAAAAATATTAAGAAAAAGAATTAAAATAGTTTTGTGAAAATTAATCAATTTATTACAAAAAAAAACATTTCTAAAACATAAAAATATATGCAGTTACGGACAATCGAATATAACCATCAAAATAAAACAAAACACGCCAAGTAATATTGGTTATAGTGAAGATATTGAAAACAGAAACAAATATTTATTACCAGAAGCTAATTAAAAAAAAAGAAAAACTAAAAGCTCTCATATGAGCGTTGATTACAATCAAAGTACAAATTGTTTATCCAATAATTCAAATTTGATTGAAATTAGCAATGGTGAAGAAAAAGAAATAAATTTTTTAACACCGCCTTAAACCCTCTGCTCCACATAATAACAGTATCAATAGGAAATCACAGAATTATATGCCTAATAGATACAGGTTCAGCCACTAGCATCATAAAACCAAACACCTTATTCGAAAATCTTCAAAAGGAAAAACTTTCCAAATCATTATGCTATGAAACTATCAACGAAATTAACGAAATAAAATATAAAATTGTAACACCTTTTCCGAAAGAATTTAACGTCTTAGGTACTTTATCATGGAAAGTAATAGATTTTAATATCAATAAATACGAAGCTATTATATGACAAAATTTATTCCTTTTAAAGCTAAAATTGATGTAGAAAACACATTTATTGTTATATTAGGAATTTCCATTTTGATCAACGAATATGAAAAAACGGAAATTTGCGCACTCGAATTTAATATTATGAAAAACTTTAATTTGAATCATTTAAATATGGAAGAAAGCCCAACGATAAAAGATCTATTACAAGAATTTAACGAATTATTTTTTCAAGGAAGGAGATACACTTTCTTTTACGCATGAATTATTACAACAAACGATATATGTACCTATTTATTCGAAAATTTATAAGTATCCACAAGTTCATTAATTAGAAATACAAAAAAAAATAAAAATAAAAGAAATGTTAGAACATAATATAACTAGATAAAGCAACTCTGCTTAAAACAGCCCTTTGTGCATAGTCCCTATGAGCAACAGTGTGGTCAGTAACATACTACAGACCCTACTTATATGGAAGACAATTCGATCTAAAAACAGATCACCAACCACTTAAATGGCTACAGAAGAAGTACTTTGGTAAGGATATAAACCCAAGACTACAACGTTGGCTACTACAATTAGGAGAGTACGATGCAAAAATCGATTATATAACCGGTAAAGAAAATAAAATAGCAGATTTTCTAAGTCGAATTAACAGTGATGAAATAAACATGGTGAACTCCGAAAATTTGGGAATGACCCTTAACAAAAAGTTGCAAATAAAATATTTAAACGCTGGTGAACAACAAGACCAAACAATGCTTTCAATATAAGTCCAAACTAGGCATTCTCATGAAGAAAATCCTTATACATAATCACTTTAACATTCTCAATACAGTAGTAACTCGTTCCAAACAGCATCTAATTTTAGTCGAATCGAAAAAAAAGAAGTAGAAAAATTTCAAAACAAATGCATTTTTATCGATATAAGAGATATTAGGTCTCACAACGTCATTAATATTGTAAATAAACATTTTGAAAGAGGTAAGATCGCTATATATTTTGAACTTAATGAAGTAGAGCAAATACTTTTAAATACTTACGCAAACAGTCAAAATATTTCCGTTGTAAAATGTACAAACTTTACCAAAAACCTCGAAGATGAATACGAACTAAAGAGACAAGTATAGTTTTTCCATAAAATCGAAGTAGCACATTCAGGCATTATTTCAACTTACCGAGTGAATGAAGCATAAAGTAAACCATCCACAACTAAATATTAGAATCCATGAAATAATAAATAATTGCGACATATTTTCTCCATTACGAAAATATGATAGACATACCAAATACATTTAATGAAATTGTTCATATAGATACTTATGTTAACAGTATTTAACATTTACCCGATAGAAAGAGTCAAACGATCATACATAGATGAAATTAATGAATTTTTGTCAATTAAAGGCCACATAAAAAAGTTTGTTTTAAATAATGAATTTAATTCAAAACCAATCCGTGAATTTTCATACAGAAAAAAAAGATAGAATTTTATGCCACTTAACCATATGGCCATACGGGAAATTCAGATGTAGAAAGAATAAATGGTACTCTTACCGAACGTATCAGAACACTAAATTTAGAAGAAAAGATATAATTACTATTCAAATGTGTAAAGCCTTAAAACTTTATAACAATTCATTTCATACCACAATAAAAGCTACACCTTTAGATGTTCAAAATAACAAAATTAATCATAGCATAATTAAAAGTCGGTTTGGAGAAGCGAAATTGGAGATCATTTCTAAACATAATACAGGAAAGGAAAATTACCTAGAAACAAGAAAATTACAAAAGCGTTAGACATAAAGAAGAACCAAAATTTATTAAAAGATATCTAGAAAACGTACATTCATCAAATATTAAACGTCCTTTTAAATTTGCAAACGACAACAATGACAACGGAAATTCTAACGACAATTAATCCATTTTAAAACAAAAATCTATCCGCTTAAGTATAATGTACAATATATAACTTTTAAAAGATATAATATATAAAAATTCCCTTTTGAATTCCGAATACATATGATCTATATTCCCATCGATCGTTTCAATTTTAACAAATATACATATACTTCCCATTGTTGAAAATAAAATTGTAAAAATATAAAACAATGTTAATGATTATCGTAATTTGTATAAATATCAATATTAAACAATATTTCTTTTGTTTAAGCATTATAGATACTCTAAGCTATTGAAATCATATCATTAAAAATGTTAACAAATTACACATTTATAAAAAAAAACTGGTTCGTGGAGTCCCTACGCGCAGAAGAAGTGAAGCTTCTTAGTGATATTCAAGAAACGCATATCGTTTTGTATGAAAGAAGACTAGCGGGAGGGAAAGGATAAAAATATGGTGGAGTGACCAGCACTTTCTTAAATTCACATACAACATCATACAGAATTCAATTTGCACCTTTTCTATGCTTTAAGCAGAGAACTTAAAATAATATTTTAGAAGTTGTTCAATTTATGATTTTTAGCTTTTGCCATCGCACATTGGGGTAAAATGTGTCGATTTTGGAGATCAATTCAAAAATTAAAATTCAAGGTACAAGTAATATTTTGGTATAAAACAAAAGTAGATAAAATTCTACATCACTAACTGAACAAATATTTGGCAAAAAATTTACGGTTTTCTTGTAATATTCTCTGAAAATTGCAAGTTTATTTCTTTTTGTATGTGCACAGTGATGTACGTGATTTTTTTCATTTTTCGAAGTTTTTTATTTTCTTTAACTGGACAAATCTTGAGAAAATTGTAATAGAGCCTTCTTGTTCAGCTAATTTAGTAAATACAAAAATATTTCATTTGTGTTTTTACGTGTCTCTAAGTATTTTAATTTTTTTTTTGGGCAAAAGCCTTAAAATATTGTGATTTCGACCTTATATACAGATATATAGTTGTGAGTTAAGCGGGGTAAAGCAAATCTTGTTTCATTCCTGTAATCTATGGCTGTTGTAGTTTCTTTTTGTAAAAAAAAAAGTTGCGCCAATACTGCGCACTTTCTCAGTATATGCACTTCTTTATGCGAACTGCCTGGTCAAATATACACGAATTTCTCAAGGCAGAAGAAGAACAAATACAGCAATTGCAAAAAAAAAAAGGTTTGTTATTGTTTTTGTTGTTCAGTGGATGCCTGTTTGCTTTGTTCACACCCTACGTTACGATAAGTGGCAGTTTAAATACATAAGAACATATTCTGGAATAGTCTAAAATTCGCGTTTTACTTACATATGGGCCATTCCGTCAATTGCCGACATGGTTTTGTACCCGTGGTTCTCCGATTTTGACGAAACTTTAGAATATCATAATATAGACCAAAATAAGAATATCTGCAAACTTTTTAGTGGTCAAAGTTGCTCCATTGTTTTTTGGCGCGCAATTCAAATTGAGATGAAACAAAACAATGACTATTTCTTTTATTTTTCAAAATTGAGTGAAAAAAATTTTGCAGTTATCCAATTTTATGTAAAAAAATCTCAGCTTTCTGATAAAAATATTTTCAAAATCCAAAAAATTTTAAAAATCCCAAAAAAAAAAACATTTTTTTTCCAAAAATCCCGTTTTTTGTGCTTTTCCCCCAATTTTTTTCAAAATTGACTTTTTCATTTGATTCCTTGTTCAATGTTACATAAGAATCAGTGTTCAAAAATATGGGACTCTGATCCCATGAACAGCAAAAATAATTCAAAGTTGTCGCTCAAAATCCGAAAAAAACAACTTTTTTCCAAAAATCCCATTTTTTGTGCTTTTCCACCAACTTTTTTTCAAAATTGACTTTCCCATTCGATTCCTCGTTAAATTTTACATTAGAATCAGGGTTCAAAAGTATGGGACTCTGATCCCTGAACAGCAAAAAAATGCAAAGTTGTCGCTATACAACTTTGACCACTAAAAAGTTTACAGATATTCTTATTTTGGTCTATATTATGATATTCTATAGTTTCGTCAAAATCGGAGAACCACGGGTACAAAACCATGTCGCCAATTGATGGAATGGCCCATATGTATAACAATAAACATCATCACACAGATTTTTGAAATAAAATTTTGATTTCTTACATTTTGTATAATTAATTAATATGGCATAAGGTTCTTATCTAAGGTTTAGGGTATATGTAAAATCATGATAACCGACATTGTTTTCCCGCGCAATTTTTCTTACTAATGTTTGTATGTCATGTGCAGTCGAGAGAAATAACAATAGTGATGTATATTTAACTAACATGGTAAAAGCGATACCGACATTGACTACATTTAAAGAGGATAAAAATATTATTATCTTCCTTATAGGAAGAATGTAATTTGGGTTCCTCGCAAAGTCTTTATGACATAATGAAAAACTCTGGCTGTGATAAATTTTATGAAAAATTTGAATTTTTAAAAGAGCAATTGAAAAGGCGTATTGAGCCATCTGATGAATTTATAAAAGAGTTTGATGACAGGATAAAAACCTTTATTAGTCAATTTAAATTTCGTTGGAGCAGAGCCAATCGGCATGAAGAGCGTTTCCTTAGAATAAACCAAAGTTGGCTGGATTCTTCGATAGGTTTCACCCATTCACAAGGAATGAAACGTGGCCGCAAAGAACTTTCATTTGTAGAATCAAATGAGAAAACGAAACAAAAAAAAGTAAATTTTTAAGAGATAGTGTGCTTTTGCCTTTATTATCTTATGCTGCACAAATGAGTTTTAGAGCTTCAGGGCAAGTGGAAGCGTCAAAGAGTTCAGCAAGTTCACCATCGAGAGCGAAAAAAATTTCATGAAAGTATTGCCAAATCATCACTATCACAGCAAATGTCCAAAGAAGACGCTTTATTTGTTTTGGTGGAAGCAAAGCTATCTCGACAACAGTACAATGTTATAAGGCAATCTGCTCCAGATAGGTTTCCTTGCTATTCATATGTCCAATAAGCACTAAGGGGATTCGATGGAAGCTCTGGACACAGCTCATATAAGCAAGCGTACCATAATCCGGGTGCAAATGATTCATCAGTTTTCATCACCTGTATTGTTCCAATCAGGTTGATTTATGGAAGCAAAATTATGTGGCAAAATCCGCGCCCAGCTTCTACCAGGTTCTGCAGGCCTTTAAAAATTGAATTTGTAAAAGAGTCCACAGCTGTTTCTAGAACTTGTAATGGGGTTTCGTCCATAGCTGAGGTATGCTCAGCCGCTCCAGGGTCAGCCTTGGGACCCACGAACCCTTAGCAAAAAGAGACGAGTTTTATCCTCGTAAAGTTATATCCACACCCCCACTCCTTATGCGGACAGCCAGACCAGCGTGATGAAAACGAACGGGATTGATGAGCCAGGCGTTGACGCTTGTTGCGACTGGCACGGTGATGAAAATGAACGGGATCGATGAGCCAGGCGTTGACGCTTGTTGCGACTGGCACGGTGATGAAAATGAACGGGATCGATGAGTCCGGCGTTGACGCTTGTTGAGGCTGGCACGGTGATGAAAGTGAACGGAATTTATGAGCCAGGCGTTGACGCTTGTTGTGACTGGCACGGTGATGCATACGACGGGCTCCTCTGTGTAGGAGAGATTTTATTAGTCGCCAACCGTCTTCGTTGGCCTCCAGCTATCAACTGAAACTGTACTCCACTTACGTATCGCCTATTAGTCACGTTAGTTTTTTAATAACGGTGCCCTACGGTACGTAAGCAGTAGTACTGACGCTGTTCGAAGCAGCGCAGCTGTGCCCCTCATAGTAACGGTCGAGCCTTTGCGCGTACCGATACCAACCTAACAAAACGGCAGAGTCATTGCGAGCACTGGCATCACCAAAGCGTGATGCCTTTTTTACGCAATGCCTGCGAAGTGCCTCATTCTATGGTATACGGCAGTCATTGAGAGCACTGGCATCACCGAAGCGTGATGCCTTTTCTGCGCAATGCCTGCGAAGTACCCCATTCTACGGCAGAGTCATTGCGAGCACTGGCATCATCAAAGCGTGAGGCCTTTTCTGCGCAATGCCTGCGAAGAACCCTCTACGGTATGCACTACACTTCTACGGCAGAGTCATTGCGAGCACTGGCATCACACCGAAGTGTGAAGCCTTTTCTGCGCAATGCCTGCGAAATATCTACTTCTACGGTATGCAATTACCCCTGCTTACTGCTATTTTCCTGCGCGATGTTGGGCGACCGTCCGGTTCGGCGAACTGGAGCAAATGATCGCATTTGGTGTAAAGTGCTTGCTTTTATAGCAGCATCGCGCAGCTTTCGTCACCGTAGCGAGGTAAGTTGTATGCGTATGGTGCGTTAGTACGTATGGTGGAAAGCTCTAGCAGCTTTCATCATCGTACTGAGGTAAGTTGTGTGCGTAGTCAATGCGGTGAAGTTTAGTACGTATGGTGGTATGGTAAGGGTACATGATGTACTGTGGAGCGAAGTTGACGTAAATTATTGTAAGGTGATAAAAGCCACGTTACAAACTGAAAACGAAAGAGTTGGTATAGAAATACGAAATCTTGTTAATTCGGTTATATATCGGAAATAAATATTTGGAAGTTAAACAAAATTTAATTTTATCTATGATTGATGGAAAAGTATGCAACGCATTAACAGAAACAACATCTACACAAAAATGTTATTTATGTGGAGCTAGCTCGAAAGATTTTAATAAAATTGATGAAATGGTGAAGAAAGTTGTAAAAACAGAAAATTTACAATTTGGGCTTTCAATACTTCATGGGTGGATTAGGTTCTTTGAATGTCTTCTCCACTTATCATATAAATTGTCTATAAAAAAGTGGCAAGCTCGAACAGAAAGCGAGAAACTATTAGTTTCGGAAAATAAAGCACGGATTCAAAAGGATTTAAAGATAAAATTGGTCTGATTGTTGACCATCCGAAACCTGGCTTTGGGAATTCTAACGATGGCAATACAGCTAGGCGTTTCTTTCAAAATCCCGAGATGTCAGCAGCAACTACTAAAGTTGACATAAATTTGATTAACCAGATGCATACAATACTCGTAGTTGTTTCTAGTGGGCACGATATTGAGGTTTCGTGACTACGCTTTGAATCTCTATTCTTCTTAATTGGCGTAGACACCGCTTACGCGATTATAGCCGAGTTAACAACAGCGCGCCAGTCGTTTCTTTTTTTCGCTACGTGGCGCCAATCGGATATTCCAAACGAAGCCAGGTCCTTCTCCGCTTGGTCCTTCCAAAGGAGTGGAGGTCTTCCTCTTCCTCTGCTTCCCCGGCGGGTACTGCGTCGAATGCTTTCAGAGCTGGAGTGTTTTCGTACATCCGGACAACATGACCTAGCCAGCGTAGCCGCTGTCTTTTAATTCGCTGAACTATGTCGATGTCGTCGTATATCTCGTACAGCTCATCGTTCCATCGAATGCGGTATTCGCCGTGGCTAACGCGCAAAGGACCATAAATCTTTCGCAGAACTTTCTCTCGAAAACTCGCAACGTCGACTCATCCGTTGTTGACATCGTCCAAGACTCTACACCATATAGCAGGACGGGAATTATGAGTGACTTATAGAGTTTGGTTTTTGTTCGTCGAGAGAGGACTTTCCTTCTCAATTGCCTACTCAGTCCGAAGTAACACCTGTTGGCAAGAGTTATCCTGCGTTGGATTTCAAGGCTGACATTGTTGGTGGTGTTGCTACTAGTTCCAAGATAGACGAAATTATGTACAACTTCAAAGTTATGACTGTCAATAGTGACGTGAGAGCCAAGTCGCGAGTGCGACGACTGTTTGTTTGTTGACCGGAGATATTTCGTCTTGTCCTCGTTCACTGCCAGACCCATTTTCTGTGCTTCCTTGTCCAGCCTGGAGAAAGCAGAACTAACGGCGCGGGTGTTGTGGCCGATGATATCAATATCATCGGCATACGCCAGCAGCTGTACACTCTTATAGAAGATTGTACCTTCTCTATTTAGTTCTGCAGCTCGAACTATTTTCTCCAGAAGCAGGTTGAAGAACTCGCACTATCGCTTGGTATCGAACGGCTCGGAGACGTCCTTCCCGATCCTGACGGAGCTTTTGGTGTTACTCAGCGTCAGTTTACACAGCCGTATTAGTTTTGCGGGGATACCAAATTCAGACATCGCGGCATAAAGGCAGCTCCGTTTCGTGCTGTCGAAAGCAGCTTTGAAATCGACGAAGAGGTGGTGTGTGTCGATTCTCCTTTCACGCGTCTTTTCCAAGATTTGGCGCATGGTGAATATCTGGTCGGTTGTTGATTTTCCTGGTCTGAAGCCACACTGATAAGGTCCATTCAGTTTGTTGACGGTGGGCTTTAATCTTTCACACAATACGCTCGATAGAACCTTAGGCTTGAGGAGGCTAATCCCACGGTAGTTGGCGCAGATTGTGGGGTCTCCTTTTTTATGGATTGGGCATAGCACACTTAAATTCCAATCGTTGGGCATGCTTTCGTCCGACCATATTTTACAAAGAAGCTGATGCATGCACCTTATCAGTTCTTCGCCGCCGTGTTTGAATAGCTCGGCCGGTAATCCATCGGCCCCCGCTGCTTTGTTGTTCTTCAGACGGGTTGCTATTCGAAATTCTTCATGGTCGGGCAATGGAACGTCTGCTCCATCATCATCGATTGGGGAATCGGGTTCTTCTCCTGGTGTTGTGCGTTCACTGCTATTCAGCAGGCTGGAGAAGTGTTCCCTCCATAACTTAAGTATGCTCTGGGCATCAGTGACTAGATCACCTTTGGGGGTTCTACAGGAATACGCTCCGGTCTTGAAACCTTCCGTAAGCCGCCGCATTTTTTCGTAGAATTTTCGAGCATTACCCCTGTCGGCCAGCTTATCAAGCTCTTCGTACTCACGCATTTCAGCCTCTTTCTTCTTCTGTCTACAAATGCGTCTCGCTTCCCTCTTCAACTCTCAGTATCTATCCCATCCCGCACGTGTAGTGGTCGATCGTAACGTTGCGAGGTAGGCAGCCTGTTTTCTCTCCGCTGCGAAACGGCACTCCTCGTCGTACCAGCTGTTCTTTTGCACTTTCCGAAAACCAATGGTTTCGGTTGCAGCTGCACGTCAGGAATTTGAAATGCCGCCACAGTTCCCTTATACCGAGTTGTTGACGAGTGCTCTCAGAGAGCAGGAGTGCAAGCCGAGTAAAAAATCGTTCGGCTGTCTGTTGTGATTGCAGCTTCTCGACGTCGTACCTTCCTTGTGTTTGGTGGCGCGCGTTTTTGCTGCACAGAGGCGGGTGCGAATCTTGGTTGCAACAAGATAGTGGTCCGAGTCGATGTTAGGACCTCGGAGCGTGCGCACATCTAAAACACTGGAGACGTGGCTTCCATCTATCACAACATGATCGTTCTGGTTGGTAGTTTTTCTATCCGGAGACAGCCAGGTAGATTGATGAATCTTTTTATGCTGGAATCTAGTACTACAGATAACCATATTTCGGGCCCCGGCGAAGTCAATCAGCCTCAACCCATTTGGGGATGTTTCGTCGTGAAGGCTGAATTTACCGACCGTAGTGGCAAAGATACCCTAAGCACGATTTTGACATCGTGGGGGCAGTTCAATGCGCTCCACACACTCAAAAGGCATCTTTCACATCGTCCTCTCTTCCGTC
>NW_026090483.1:0-35288 GCF_024586455.1 Bactrocera neohumeralis
AGCCATAACAACAGAGCATTTGGAAGAATTCGACAATCTTATATTCAGGTATAAAGTCGATTTTCTTGTATTAACACATTTAGAAGTCGATATTGTGTTGCTTTAAATCATTTATTTAACATCTTTAAGTCATTTTCCTTCTTCGTCTTATTGAAATTGACATAAAGCCATAACGGCAGTGCATTTGGAAGAATTCAACAATCTTATATTAAGGTATAAAGTCGATTTTCTTGTATATACACATTTAGCAGCCGATATTGAATTGCTTTAAATCATTAATTTAACATCTTTAAGTTAGTTTACCTTCTTCGTCTTACTGAAGTTGACATAAAGCCATAACGGCAGTGCATTTGGAAGAATTCGATAATCTTATATTCAGGTAAAAAGTCGATTTTCTTGTATATACACCTTTAACAGTCGATATTGAGTTGCTTGAATTAATTAATTTAACATTTTAAGTTAATTTACCTTTTTCATCTTATTGAAGTTGACATAAAGCCATAACAGCAGAGCATTTGGAAGAATTCGACAATCTTATATTCAGGTATAAAGTCGATTTTCTTGTATATACACATTTAGCAGCCGATATTGAGTTGCTTTAAATCATTAATTTAACATATTTAAGTTAATTTACCTTCTTCATCTTACTGAAGTTGACATAAAGCCATAACGGCAGAGCATTTGGAAGAATTCGACAATCTTATATTCAGGTATAAAGTCGATTTTCTTGTATATACACATTTAGCAGCCGATATTGAATTGCCTTAAATCATTAATTTAACATCTTTAAGTTAATTTACCTTTTTCATCTTACTGAAGTTGACATAAAGCCGTAACGGCAGTGCATTTGGATGAATTCGACAATCTTATATTCACGTATAAATTAGATTTTCTTGTATATACACATTTAGCAGGTTGCTCTAAGTCATTAATTTAACATCTTTAAGTTAATTAACCTTCTTCATCTTATTGAAATTGACATAAAGCCATAACGGCAGTGCATTTGGAAGACTTTGACAATCTTATATTCAGGTATAAAGTCGATTTTCTTGTATATACACATTTAGCAGTCGATATTGAGTTGCTTTAAATCATTAATTTAACATCTTTAAGTTAATTTACCTTCTTCATCTTACTGAAGTTGACATAAAGCCATAACGGCAGAGCATTTGGAAGAATTCGACAATCTTATATTCAGGTATAAAGTCGATTTTCTTGTATATACACATTAAGCAGTCGATATTGAGTTGCTTTAAATCATTAATTTAACATCTTTAAGTTAATTTACCTTCTTCATCTTATTGAAGTTGACATAAAGCCATAACGGCAGTGCATTTGGAAGAATTCGACAATCTTATATTCAGGGTAAAGTCGATTTTCTTGTATATACACATTAAGCATCGATATTGAGTTGCTTTAAATCATTTATTTAACATCTTTAAGTTAATTAACCTTCTTCATCTTATTGAAGTTGACATAAAGCCATAACGGCAGTGCATTTGGAAGAATTCCACAATCTTATATTTAGACACAAAGTCGATTTTCTTGTATATACACATTAAGCAATCGATATTGAGTTGCTTTAAATCATTTATTTAACATCTTTAAGTCATTTTCCTTCTTCATCTTATTGAAATTGACATAAAGCCATAACGGCAGTGCATTTGGAAGAATTCGACAATCTTATATTCAGGTATAAAGTCGATTTTCTTGTATATACACATTTAGCAATCGATATTGAGTTGCTTTAAATCATTTATTTAACATCTTTAAGTCATTTTCCTTCTTCATCTTATTGAAATTGACATAAAGCCATAACGGCAGTGCATTTGGAAGAATTCGACAATCTTATATTCAGGTATAAAGTCGAGTTTCTAGTATATACACATTTAGCAGTCGATATTGAGTTGCTTTAAATCATTTATTTAACATCTTTAAGTTAATTTACCTTCTTCATCTTATTGAAGTTGACATAAAGCCATAACGGCAGTGCATTTGGAAGAATTCGACAATCTTATATTCAGGTAAAAAGTCGATTTTCTTGTATATACACATTAAGCAATCGATATTGAGTTGCTTTAAATCATTTATTTAACATCTTTAAGTCATTTTCCTTCTTCATCTTATTGAAATTGACATAAAGCCATAACGGCAGTGCATTTGGAAGAATTCGACAATCTTATATTCAGGTAAAAAGTCGATTTTCTTGTATATACACATTAAGCAATCGATATTGAGTTGCTTTAAATCATTTATTTAACATCTTTAAGTCATTTTCCTTCTTCATCTTATTGAAATTGACATAAAGCCATAACGGCAGTGCATTTGGAAGAATTCGACAATCTTATATTCAGGTATAAAGTCCATTTTCTTGTATATACACATTAAGCAGTCGATATTGAGTTGCTTTAAATCATTTATTTAACATCTTTAAAGTTAATTTTCCTTCTTCATCTTATTGAAATTGACATAAAGCCATAACGGCAGTGCATTTGGAAGAATTCGACAATCTTATATTCAGGTATAAAGTCGATTTTCTTGTATATACACATATAGAAGTCGATATTGAGTTGCTTTAAATCATTAATTTAAACATTAAAGTTTTAACCTTCTTCATCTTATTGAAGTTGACATAAAGCCATAACGGCAGTGCATTTGGAAGAATTCGACAATCTTATATTCAGGTATAAAGTCATTTTCTTGTATATACACATTTAAGCAGTCGATATTGAGTTGCTTTAAATCATTAATTTAACATCTTTAAGTTAATTAAACCTTCTTCATCTTACTGAAGTTGACATAAAGCCATAACGGCAGTGCATTTGGAAGAATTCGACAATCTTGTATTCAGGTATAAAGTCGATTTTTTTGTATATACACAGTTAGCAGTCGATACTGAGTTGCGTTAAATCATTAATTTAACATTTTAAGTTAATTTTCCTTCTTCATCTTACTGAAGTTGACATAAAAGCCATAACGGCAGGCATTTGGAAAATTCGCAATCTTATGTGCAGGTATAAAGTCCATTTTCTTGTAGATACACATTTAGCAGTCGATATTGAGTTGCTTTAAATCATTAATTTAACATCTGTAAGTTAATTTACGCTTTTCTTCATCTTACTGAAACCACATAAAGCCATAAGTTCAGTTCTTCCATTTTTGGCAACAAAAAGTTTGTTAGCATAAACGATTTTCGATCGCCATTTCACCGTATTGCGTCTTTAAAGCATTAATTTGAAAAATTGTTAATGATTCCATTTTTCATCTTACAAACCACACCAAACAGTGCATTTTTCGGGATCACAATCTTATATTGGCCACCAAGATCATTTTCTTTTAACGCCTTTAGTCTATTTTTGTGTTGTTAAATCAAGTTTAAATCTAAGAAATAGCCTTCCAGCAACTATTCCAGCTTTGGAAGACAAATTTCCGAAGAATCTTATATTCCGGCCGAAATGCTAAAAGTTGCCCAAAATTGGACTTTCGAATAAAGACGCAGCCGCGGTCAACATTTAAATGAAATTATCTTCAAATCATTAAATTTAGAACCAATTTAACGTTTCAAATAAAGAACCGATGAGATTTTGACATAAAGCCATAACGGCAGTGCATTTGGAAAAATTCGAAAATCTTATATTCAGGTATAAAGTCGATTTTCTTGTATATACACATTTAGCAGTCGATATTGAGTTGCTTTAAATCATTAATTTAACATATTTAAGTTAATTTACCTTCTTCAGCTTACTGAAGTTGACATAAAGCCATAACGGCAGTGCATTTGGATGAATTCGACAATCTTATATTCAGGTATAAAGTCCATTTTCTTGTATATACACATTAAGCAGTCGATATTGAGTTGCTTTAAATCATTAATTTAACATCTTTAAGTTCATTTACCTTCTTCATCTTACTGAAGTTGACATAAAGCCATAACGGCAGAGCATTTGGAAGAATTCGACAATCTTATATTCAGGTATAAAGTCCATTTTCTTGGTATATACACATTTAGCAGTCGATATTGAGTTGCTTTAAATCATTAATTTAACATCTTTAAGTTAATTTACCTTCTTCATCTTACTGAAGTTGACATAAAGCCATAACAGCAGTGCATTTGTAATAATTCGACAATCTTATTTTCAGTTATAAAGTCGACTTTCTTGTGTATACACATTTAGCCATCGATATTGAGTTGCTTCAAATCATTAATTTAACATCTTTAAGTTATTTTACCTTCTTCATCTTACTGAAGTTGAAATAAAGCCATAACGGCAGTGCATTTGGGAGAATTCGACAATCTTATATTCAGGTATAAAGTCGATTTTCTTGTATATACACATTTAGCAGTCGATATTGAATTGCCTTAAATCATTAATTTAACATCTTTAAGTTAATTTACCTTCTTCATCTTACTGAAGTTGACATAAAGCCATAATGGCAGTGCATTTGGAAGAATTCGACAATCTTATATTCAGGTAAAAGTCGATTTTCTTGTATATACACATTAAGCAGTCGATATTGAGTTGCTTTAAATCATTAATTTAACATCTTTAAGTTAATTTACCTTCTTCATCTTACTGAAGTTGACATAAAGCCATAACGGCAGAGCATTTGGAAGAATTCGACAATCTTATATTCAGGTATAAAGTCGATTTTCTTGTATATACACATTTAGCAGCCGATATTGAGTTGCTTTAAATCATTCATTTAACATAATTAAGTTAATTTACCTTCTTCATCTTACTGAAGTTGACATAAAACCATAACGGCAGTGGATTTGGAAGAATTCGATAATCTTATATTCAGGTAAAAAGTCGATTTTCTTGTATATACACGTTTAGCAGTCGATATTGAGTTGCCTTAAATCATTAATTTAACATATTTAAGTTAATTTACCTTCTTCATCTTATTGAAGTTGACATAAAGCCATAACGGCAGTGCATTTGGAAGAATTCGACAATCTTATATTCAGGTATAAAGTCGATTTTCTTGTATAAACACATTTAGAAGTCGATATTGAGTTGCTTTAAATCATTTATTTAACATCTTTAAGTTAATTTACCTCTTCATCTTATTGAAGTTGACATAAAGCCATAATGGCAGTGCATTTGGAAGAATTCGACAATCTTATATTCAGGTATAAAGTCGATTTTCTTGTATATACACATTTAACTAGTCGATATTGAATTGCTTTAAATCATTAATTTAACATATTTAAGTTAATTTACCTTCTTCATCTTACTGAAGTTGTCATAAAGCCATAACGGCAGCGCATTTGGAAGAATTTCACAATCTTATATTTAGGTATTAAGTCGATTTTCTTGTATATACACATTTAGAAGTCGATATTGAGTTGCTTTAAATCATTAATTTAATATATATAAGTTAATTAACCTTCTTCAATTTACTGCAGTTTTCGACAATCTTATATTCAGGTAAAAAGTCGATTTTCTTGTATATACACATTTAGCAGCCGATATTGAGTTGCTTTAAATCATTAATTTAACATCTTTAAGTTAATTTACCTTTTCATCTTACTGAAGTTGACATAAAGCCATAACGGCAGTGCATTTGGAAGAATTCGACAATCTTATATTCAGGTATAAAGTCGATTTTCTTGTATATACACATTTAGCATCGATATTGAATTGCTTTAAATCATTAATTTAACATCTTTAAGTTAATTCACCTTCTTCATCTTACTGAAGTTGACATAAAGCCATAACGGCAGAGCATTTGGGAGAATTCGACAATTTTATATTCAGGTATAAAGTCGATTTTCTTGTATATACACATATAGCAGTCGATATTGAGTTGCTTTAGATCATTAATTTAACATCTTTAAGTTAATTTACCTTCTTCATCTTATTGAAGTTGACATAAAGCCATAACGGCAGTGCATTTGGAAGAATTCGACAATCTTATATTCAGGTATAAAGTCGATTTTCTTGTATATACACATTTAGCAGTCGATATTGAATTGCCTTAAATCATTAATTTAACATAATTAAGTTAATTTACCTTTTTCATCTTACTGAAGTTGACATAAGGCCATAACGGCAGTGCATTTGGAAGAATTCGACAATCTTATATTCAAGTATAAAGTCGATTTTCTTGTATATACACATTAAGCAATCGATATTGAGTTGCTTCAAATCATTAATTTAACATCTTTAAGTTAATTTACCTTCTTCGTCTAACTGAAGTTGACATAAAACATTACGGCAGTCCTTTTGGAAGAATTCGACAATCTTATATTCAGGTATAAAGTCGATTTTCTTGTATATACACATATAGCAGTCGATATTGAGTTGCTTTAGATCATTAATTTAACATCTTTAAGTTAATTTACCTTCTTCATCTTACAGAAGTTGACATAAAGCCATAATGGCAGTGCATTTGGAAGAATTCGACAATCTCATATTCAGGTAAAAAGTCGATTTTCTTGTATATACACATTAAGCAATCGATATTGAGTTGCTTTAAATCATTTATTTAACATCTTTAAGTTTTTACCTTCTTCATCTTACTGAAGTTGACATAAAGCCATAACGGCAGTGCATTTGGAAGAATTCGACAATCTTATATTCAGGTATAAAGTCGATTTTCTTGTATATACACATTAAGCAGTCGATATTGAGTTGCTTTAAATCATTAATTTAACATCTTTAAGTTAATTTACCTTCTTCATCTTACTGAAGTTGTTATAAAGCCATAACGGCAGTGCATTTGGAAGAATTCGACAATCTTATATTCAGGTATGAAGTCGATTTTCTTGTAAATACACATTTAGCAGTCGATATTGAGTTGCCTTAAATCATTTATTTAACATATTTAAGTTAATTAACTTTCTTCACCTTCCTGAAGTTGACATAAAGCCACAACGGCAGTGCATTTGGAAGAATTCGACAATCTTATATTCAGGTATAAAGTCGATTTTCTTGTATATACACATTTAGAAGTCGATATTGAATTGCTTTAAATCATTCATTTAACATGTTTAAGGTTAATTAACCTTCTTCATCTTACTGAAATTGACATAAAGCCATAACGGCAGTGCATTTGGAAGAATTCGACAATCTTATATTCAGGTATAAAGTCGATTTTCTTGTATATACACATTAAGCAGTCGATATTGAATTGCCTTAAATCATTTATTTAACATATTTAAGTTAATTTACCTTTTTCATCTTACTGAAGTTGACATAAAGCCATAACGGCAGTGCGTTTGAAATAATTCGACAATTTTTTTCAGGTATAAAGTCGATTTTCTTGTATATACACATTTAGCAGCCGATATTGACTTGCCTTAAATCATTAATTTAACATCTTTAAGTTAATTTACATTTTTCATCTTACTGAAGTTGACATAAAGCCATAACGGCAGTGCATTTGGAAGAATTCGATAATCTTATATTCAGGTAAAAAGTCGATTTTCTTGTATATATACCTTTAGCAGTCGATATTGAGTTGCTTGAAATAATAAATTTAACATCTTTAAGTTAATTTAACTTCTTCATCTTATTGAAGTTGACATAAAGCCATAACAACAGAGCATTTGGAAGAATTCGACAATCTTATATTCAGGTATAAAGTCGATTTTCTTGTATATACACATTTAGCAGCCGATATTGAATTGCCTTAAATCATTAATTTAACATCTTTAAGTTAATTTACGTTCTTCGTCTTATTGAAATTGACATAAAGCCATAACGGCAGTGCATTTGGAAGAATTCGACAATTTTATATTCAGGTATAAAGTCGATTTTCTTGTTATACACATTTAGCAGTCGATATTGAGTTGCATTAAATCATTAATTTAACATCTTTAAGTTAATTTACCTTTTTCATCTTACTGAAGTTGACATAAACCCATAACGGCAGTGCATTTGGAAGAATTCGATAATCTTATATTCAAGTAAAAAGTCGATTTTCTTGTATATACACCTTTAACAGTCGATATTGAGTCGCTTGAAATAATTAATTTAACATTTTAAGTTAATTTACCTTCTTCATCTTACTAAATTTGACATGAAGCCAAAACGGCAGTGTATTTGGAAGAATTCGACAATCTTATGTTCAAGTATAAAGTCGATTTTCTTGAATATACACATTTAGCAGTCGGTATTGAGTTGCTTAAATCATTAATTCAAATAATTTAAGTTAATTAACCTTCTTCATCTTATCGAAGTTGACAAAAAGCCATAACGGCAGTGCATTTGGAAAATTCGACAATCTCATATTCAGGTATAAAGTCGATTTTCTTGTATATACACATTTAGCAGTCGATATTGAATTGCTTTAAATCATTTATTTAACATCTTTAAGTCATTTTCCTTTTTCACCTTATTGAAATTGACATAAAGCCATAACGGCAGTGCATTTGGAAGAATTCGACAATCTTATATTCAGGTATAAAGTCGATTTTTTTGTATATACACATTAAGCAGTCGATATTGAGTTGCTTTAAATCATTTATTTAACATCTTTAAGTCATTTTCCTTCTTCATCTAACAAATTGACATAAAAGCCATAACGGCAGTGCATTTGGAAGAATTCGACAATCTTATATTCAGGTATAAAGTCGATTTTTCTTGTATATACACATATACAGTCGATATTGAGTTGCTTTAAATCATTAATTTAACATATTTAAGTTAATTTACCTTCTTCATCTTACTGAAGTTGACTTAAAGCCATAACGGCAGTGCATTTGGAAGAATTCGACAATCTTATATTCAGGTATGAAGTCGATTTTCGTGTATATACACATTTAGCAATCGACATTGAGGTGCTGTAACTCATTAGTTTAACATATTTAAGTTAATTTACCTTCTTCACCTTACTGAAGTTGACATAAAGCCATAATGGCAGTGCATTTGGAAGAATTCGACAATCTTGTATTCAGGTATAAAGTCGATTTTCTTGTATATACACATTTAGAAGTCGATATTGAGTTGCTTTAAATCATTTATTTAACATCTTTAAGTTAATTTACTTTCTTCATCTTATTGAAGTTGACATAAAGCCATAATGGCAGTGCATTTGGAAGAATTCGACAATCTCATATTCAGGTATAAAGTCGATTTTCTTGTATATACACATTAAGCAATCGATATTGAGTTGCTTTAAATCATTAATTTAACATCTTTAAGTTAATTTACCTTCTTCATCTTACTGAAGTTGACATAAACCCATAACGGCAGTGCATTCGGAAGAATTCGACAATCTTATATTCAGGTATAAAGTCCATTTTCTTGTATATACACATTAAGCAGTCGATACTGAGTTGCTTTAAATCATTAATTTAAAATATTTGAGTTATTTTACTTTTTCTTCATCTTACTGAAGTTGACATGTATATACACCTTTAGCAGTCGATATTGAGTTGCTTGAAATCATTAATTTAACATTTTAAGTTAATTTACCTTCTTCATCTTATTGAAGTTGACATAAAGCCATAACAACAGAGCATTTGGAAGAATTCGACAATCTTATATTCAGGTATAAAGTCGATTTTCTTGTATATACACATTAAGCAGTCGATATTGAGTTGCTTTAAATCATTAATTTAACATATTTAAATTAATTAACCTTCCTCATCTTATTGAAATTGACATAAAGCCATAACGGCAGTGCATTTGGAAGAATTCGACAATCTTATATTCAGGTATAAAGTCGATTTTCTTGTATATACACATTTAGCAGCCGATATTGAATTGCCTTAAATCATTAATTTAACATCTTTAAGTTAATTTAACTTCTTCATCTTACTGAAGTTGACATAAAGCCATAACGGCAGTGCATTTGGGAGAATTCGATAATCTTATATTCAGGTATAAAGTCGATTTTCTTGTATATACACATTTAGCAGTCGATATTGAGTTGCTTGAAATCATTAATTTAACATTTTTAAGCTGATTTGCCATCTTCATCTTACTGAAGTTGACATAAAGCCATAACGGCAGAGCATTTGGAAGAATTCGACAATCTTATATTCAGGTATAAAGTCGATTTTCTTGTATATACACATTTAGCAGTCGATATTGAGTTGCTTTAAATCATTAATTTAACATCTTTAAGTTAATTTACCTTCTTCATCTTACTGAAGTTGACATAAAGCCATAACGGCAGTGCATTTGGAAGAATTCGACAATCTTATATTCAGGTATAAAGTCGATTTTCTTGTATATACACATTTAGCAGCCGATATTGAATTGCCTTAAATCATTAATTTAACATCTTTAAGTTAATTTACCTTTTTCATCTTACTGAAGTTGACATAAAGCCATAACGGCAGAGCATTTGGAAGAATTCGACAATCTTATATTCAGGTATAAAGTCGATTTGCTTGTCTATACACATTTAGCAGTCGGTATTGAATTGCTTTAAATCATTAATTTAACATATTTAAGTTAATTTACCTTTTTCATCTTACTGAAGTTGACATAAAGCCATAACGGCAGTGCATTTGGAAGAATTCGACAATCTTATATTCAGGTATAAAGTCGATTTTCTTGTATATACACATTTAGCAGTCGATATTGAGTTGCTTAAATCATTAATTTAACATATTTAAGTTAATTTACCTTCTTCATCTTACTGAAGTTGACATAAAGCCATAACGGCAGTGCATTTGGAAGAATTCGATAATCTTATATTCAGGTAAAAAGTCGATTTTCTTGTATATACACCTTTAGCAGTCGATATTGAGTTGCTTGAAATAATTAATTTAACATTTTAAGTTAATTTACCTTCTTCATCTTATTGAAGTTGACATAAAGCCATAACAGCAGAGCATTTGGAAGAATTCGACAATCTTATATTCAGGTATAAAGTCGATTTTCTTGTATATACACATTTAGCAGCCGATATTGAATTGCCTTAAATCATTAATTTAACATCTTTAAGTTAATTTACCTTCTTCATCTTACTGAAGTTGACATAAAGCCATAACAGCAGAGCATTTGGAAGAATTCGACAATCTTATATTCAGGTATAAAGTCGATTTTCTTGTATATACACATTTAGCAGCCGATATTGAATTGCCTTAAATCATTAATTTAACATCTTTAAGTTAATTTACCATTTTCATCTTACTGAAGTTGACATAAAGCCATAACGGCAGAGCATTTGGGAGAATTCGACAATCTTATATTCAGGTATAAAGTCGATTTTCTTGTATATACACATTTAGCAGTCGATATTGAGTTGCTTAAATCATTAATTTAACATATTTAAGTTAATTTACCTTCCTCATCTTACCGAAGTTGACATAAAGCCATAACGGCAGTGCATTTGGAAGAATTCGATAATCTTATATTCAGGTAAAAAGTCGATTTTCTTGTATATACACATTTAGCAGCCGATATTGAATTGCCTTAAATCATTAATTTAACATAATTAAGTTAATTTACCTTTTTCATCTTACTGAAGTTGACATAAACCCATAACGGCAGAGCATTTGGAAGAATTCGACAATCTTATATTCAGGTATAAAGTCGATTTTCTTGTATATACACATTTAGCAGCCGATATTGAATTGCTTAAATCATTAATTTAACATATTTCAGTTAATTCACCTTCCTCATCTTACCGAAGTTGACATAAAGCCATAACGGCAGTGCATTTGGAAGAATTCGATAATCTTATATTCAGGTAAAAAGTCGATTTTCTTGTATATACACCTTTAGCAGTCGATATTGAGTTGCTTGAAATAATTAATTTAACATTTTAAGTTAATTTACCTTCTTCATCTTACTGAAGTTGACATAAAGCCATAACGGCAGAGCATTTGGAAGAATTCGACAATCCTATATTAAGGCATAAAGTCCATTTTCTTGTATATACACATTAAGCAGTCGATATTGAGTTGCTTTAAATCATTATTTAACATCTTTAAGTTAATTAACCTTCTTCATCTTATTGAAATTGACATAAAGCCATAACGGCAGTGCATTTGGAAGAATTCGACAATCTTATATTCAGGTATAAAGTCGATTTTCTTGTATATACACATTTAGCAGCCGATATTGAATTGCTTTAAATCATTAGTTTAACATAATTAAGTTAATTTAATCTTACTGAATTAAAGCCATAACGGCAGAGCATTTGGAAGAATTCGATAATCTTATATTCAGGTAAAAAGTCGATTTTCTTGTATATACACCTTTAGCAGTCGATATTGAGTTGCTTGAAATAATTAATTTAACATTTTAAGTTAATTTACCTTTTTCATCTTATTGAAGTTGACATAAAGCCATAACAGCAGAGCATTTGGAAGAATTCGACAATCTTATATTCAGGTATAAAGTCGATTTTCTTGTATATACACATTTAGCAGCCGATATTGAGTTGCTTTAAATCATTAATTTAACATCTTTAAGTTAATTTACCTCATTTGGAAGAATTCGGCAGTCTTCTATTCAGGTATAAAGTCGATTTTCTTGTATATACACATTTAGCAGCCGATATTGAATTGCCTTAAATCATTAATTTAACATCTTTAAGTTAATTTACCTTTTTCATCTTACTGAAGTTGTTATAAAGCCGTAACGGCAGTGCATTTGGATGTCTTCAACAATCTTATATTCACGTATAAGTTAAACTTTCTTGTATATACACATTTAGCAGTCGATACTGAGTTGCTTTAAATCATTAATTTAACATCTTTAAGTTAATTAACCTTCTTCATCTTATTGAAATTGACATAAAGCCATAACGGCAGTGCATTTGGATGACTTTGACAATCTTATATTCAAGCATAAATTCAATTTTCTTGTATATACACATTTAGCAGTCGACATTTAGTTGCTTTAAATCATTAATTTAACACATTTAAGTTAATTAACCTTCTTCATCTTACTGAAGTTGACATAAAGCCATAACGGCAGTGCATTTGGAAGAATTCGCCAATCTTATATTCAGGTATGAAGTCCATTTTCTTGTATATACATATTAAGCAGTCGATATTGAGTTGCTTTAAATCATTAATTTAACATCTTTAAGTTAATTTACCTTCTTCATCTTACTGAAGTTGACATAAAGCCATAACGGCAGTGCATTTGGAAGAATTCGACAATCTTATATTCAGGTATAAAGTCGATTTTCTTGTATATACACATTAAGCAATCGATATTGAGTTGCTTTAAATCATTTATTTAACATCTTTAAGTCATTTTCCTTCTTCACCTTATTGAAATTGACATAAAGCCATAACGGCGTGCATTTGGAAGAATTCGACAATCTTATATTCAGGTATAAAGTCCATTTTCTTGTATATACACATTAAGCAGTCGATATTGAGTTGCTTTAAATCATTTATTTAACATCTTTAAGTTAATTTACCTTCTTCATCTTATTAAAGTTGACATAAAGCCATAACGGCAGTGCATTTGGAAGAATTCGACAATCTTATATTCAGGTATAAAGTCGATTTTCTTGTATATACACATTAAGCAATCGATATTGAGTTGCTTTAAATCATTTATTTAACATCTTTAAGTCATTTTCCTTCTTCATCTTATTGAAATTGACATAAAGCCATAACGGCAGTGCATTTGGAAGAATTCGACAATCTTATATTCAGGTAAAAAGTCGATTTTCTTGTATATACACATTAAGCAATCGATATTGAGTTGCTTTAAATCATTTATTTAACATCTTTAAGTCATTTTCCTTCTTCGCCTTATTGAAATTGACATAAAGCCATAACGGCAGTGCATTTGGAAGAATTCGACAATCTTATATTCAGGTATAAAGTCGATTTTCTTGTATATACACATATAGAAGTCGATATTGAGTTGCTTTAAATCATTAATTTAACATCATTTAAGTTAATTAACCTTCTTCATCTTACTGAAGTTGACATAAAGCCATAACGGCAGTGCATTTGGAAGAATTCGACAATCTTATATTCAGGTATAAAGTCGATTTTCTTGTATATACACATTTAGCAGTCGATATTGAGTTGCTTTAAATCATTAATTTAACATATTTAAGTTAATTACTTTCTTCAGCTTCCTGAAGTTGACATAAAGCCATAACGGCAGTGCATTTGGATGACTTCGACAATCTTATATTCAGGTATGAAGTCGATTTTCGTGTACATACACATTAAGCAATCGATATTGAGTTGCTTTAAATCATTTATTTAACATCTTTTAGTCATTTTCCTTCTTCACCTTATTGAAATTGACATAAAGCCATAACGGCAGTGCATTTGGAAGAATTCGACAATCTTATATTCAGGTATAAAGTCGATTTTCTTGTATATACACATTTAGAAGTCGATATTGAGTTGCTTTAAATCATTTATTTAACATCTTTAAGTTAATTTACTTTCTTCGTCTTATTGAAGTTGACATAAAGCCATAATGGCAGTGCATTTGGAAGAATTCGACAATCTCATATTCAGGTAAAAAGTCGATTTTCTTGTATATACACATTAAGCAATCGATATTGAGTTGCTTTAAATCATTTATTTAACATCTTTAAGTCATTTTCCTTCTTCATCTTACTGAAGTTGACATAAAACCATAACGGCAGTGCATTTGGAAGAATTCGACAATCTTATATTCAGGTATAAAGTCGATTTTCTTGTATATACACATTAAGCAGTCGATATTGAGTTGCTTTAAATCATTAATTTAACATATTTAAGTTAATTTACTTTCTTCATCTTACTGAAGTTGACATAAAGCCATAACGGCAGTGCATTTGGAAGAATTCGACAATCTTATATTCAGGTATAAAGTCGATTTTCTTGTATATACACATTTAGCAGTCGATATTGAGTTGCCTTAAATCATTCATTTAACATATTAAGGTTAATTAACCTTCTTCACCTTCCTGAAGTTGACATAAAGCCATAACGGCAGTGCATTTGGAAGAATTCGACAATCTTATATTCAGGTATAAAGTCGATTTTCTTGTATATACACATTTAAAAGTCGATATTGAATTGCTTTAAATCATTAATTTAACATAGTTAAGATAACAAACCTTGTTCAGCTTAGTGAAGTTGACATAAAGCCATAACGGCAGTGCATTTGTAAAAATTCGAAAATCTTATATTCAAGTATAAAGTCGATTTTCTTGTATAAATGTACACATTCAGCATTCGATATTGAGTTGCTTCAAATCATTAGTTTAACATATTTAAGATAACAAACCTTCTTCAGCTTACTGAAGTTGACATAAAGCCATAACGGCAGTGCATTTGGAAGAATTCGACAATCTTATGTTCAGGTATAAAGTCGATTTTCTTGTAAATACACATATAACAGTCGATATTGAGTTGCTTTAAATCATTAATTTAACATATTTAAGTTAATTTACTTTCTTCATCTTACTGAAGTTGACATAAAGCCATAACGGCAGTGCATTTGGATGACTTCGACAATCTTATATTCACGTATAAATTAGATTTTCTTGTATATACACATTAAGCAGTCGATACTGAGTTGCTTTAAATCATTCATTTAACATATTTAAGTTAATTTACCTTCTTCATCTTACTGAAGTTGAAATAAAGCCATAACAGCAGAGCATTTGGAAGAATTCGACAATCCTATATTAAGGCATAAAGTCCATTTTCTTGTATATACACATTAAGCAGTCGATATTGAGTTGCTTTAAATCATTTATTTAACATCTTTAAGTTAATTTACCTTCTTCATCTTACTGAAGTTGACATAAAGCCATAACAGCAGTGCATTTGGAAGAATTCGACAATCTTATATTCAGGTATAAAGTCGATTTTCTTGTATATACACATTAAGCAGTCGATATTGAGTTGCTTTAAATCATTAATTTAACATATTTAAGTTAATTTACTTTCTTCATCTTCCTGAAGTTGACATAAAGCCATAACGGCAGTGCATTTGGAAGAATTCGACAATCTTATATTCAGGTATAAAGTCGATTTTCTTGTATATACACATTAAGCAGTCGATATTGAGTTGCTTTAAATCATTAATTTAACATATTTAAGTTAATTTACCTTCTTCACCTTATTGAAGTTGACATAAAGCCATAACGGCAGTGCATTTGGAAGAATTCGACAATCTTATATTCAGGTATAAAGTCGATTTTCTTGTATATACACATTTAGCAGTCGATATTGAGTTGCTTTAAATCATTTATTTAACATCTTTAAGTTAATTTACTTTCTTCGTCTTATTGAAGTTGACATAAAGCCATAATGGCAGTGCATTTGGAAGAATTCGACAATCTTATATTCAGGTATAAAGTCCATTTTCTTGTATATACACATTAAGCAGCCGATATTGAGTTGCTTTAAATCATTTATTTAACATCTTTAAGTCATTTTCCTTCTTCATCTTATTGAAATTGACATAAAGCCATAACGGCAGTGCATTTGGAAGAATTCGACAATCTTATATTCAGGTATAAAGTCGATTTTCTTGTACATACACATTAAGCAGCCGATATTGAGTTGCTTTAAATCATTCATTTAACATCTTTAAGTTAATTTACCTTCTTCATCTTACTGAAGTTGACTTAAAGCCATAGAGTCGATTTTCTTGTATATACACATTTAGCAGTCGACATTGAGTTGCCTTAAAACATTCATTTAACATATTTAAGTTAATTAATTTTCTTCATCTTCCTGAAGTTGACATAAAGCCATAACGGCAGTGCATTTGGAAGAATTCGACAATCTTATATTCAGGTATAAAGTCGATTTTCTTGTATATACACATTAAGCAGTCGATATTGAGTTGCTTTAAATCATTTATTTAACATCTTTAAGTTAATTTTCCTTCTTCATCTTATTGAAATTGACATAAAGCCATAACGGCAGTGCATTTGGAAGAATTCGACAATCTTATATTCAGGTATAAAGTCGATTTTCTTGAATATACACATTAAGCAGTCGATATTGAGTTGCTTTAAATCATTTATTTAACATCTTTAAGTTAATTTACCTTCTTCATCTTATTGAAGTTGACATAAAGCCATAATGGCAGTGCATTTGGAAGAATTCCACCTTCTTATATTTAGGTATAAAGTCGATATTCTTGTATATACACATTAAGCAATCGATATTGAGTTGCTTTAAATCATTTATTTAACATCTTTAAGTCATTTTCCTTCTTCACCTTATTGAAATTGACATAAAGCCATAATGGCAGTGCATTTGGAAGAATTCGACAATCTTATATTCAGGTAAAAAGTCGATTTTCTTGTATATACACATGTAGCAGTCGATATTGAGTTGCTTTAAATCATTTATTTAACATCTTTAAGTTAACTAACCTTCTTCATCTTATTGAAGTTGACATAAAGCCATAACGGCAGTGCATTTGGAAGAATTCGACAATCTTATATTCAGGTAAAAAGTCGATTTTCTTGTATATACACATTAAGCAATCGATATTGAGTTGCTTTAAATCATTTATTTAACATCTTTAAGTCATTTTCCTTCTTCATCTTATTGAAATTGACATAAAGCCATAACGTCAGTGCATTTGGAAGAATTCGACATTTTTATATTCAAGTATAAAGTCGAGTTTCTTGTATATACACATATAGCAGTCGATATTGAGTTGCCTTAAATCATTAATTTAACATCATTTAAGTTAATTAACCTTCTTCATCTTACTGAAGTTGACATAAAGCCATAACGGCAGTGCATTTGGAAGAATTCGACAATCTTATATTCAGGTATAAAGTCGATTTTCTTGTATATACACATTTAGCAGTCGATATTGAGTTGCTTTAAATCATTAATTTAACATATTTAAGTTAATTTACCTTCTTCATCTTATTGAAGTTGACATAAAGCCATAACGGCAGTGCATTTGGAAGAATTCGACAATCTTATATTCAGGTATAAAGTCGATTTTCGTGTATATACACATTAAGCAGTCGATATTGAGTTGTTTTAAATCATTAATTTAACATATTTAAGTTAATTTACCTTCTTCACCTTATTGAAGTTGACATAAAGCCATAACGGCAGTGCATTTGGAAGAATTCGACAATCTTATATTCAGGTATAAAGTCGATTTTCTTGTATATACACATTTAGAAGTCGATATTGAGTTGCTTTAAATCATTAATTTAACATCTTTAAGTTAATTTACTTTCTTCATCTTATTGAAGTTGACATAAAGCCATAATGGCAGTGCATTTGGAAGAATTCGACAATCTCATATTCAGGTAAAAAGTCGATTTTCTTGTATATACACATTAAGCAATCGATATTGAGTTGCTTTAAATCATTTATTTAACATCTTTAAGTTAATTTTCCTTCTTCATCTTACTGAAGCTGACATAAAACCATAACGGCAGTGCATTTGGAAGAATTCGACAATCTTATATTCAGGTATAAAGTCGATTTTCTTGTATATACACATTTAGCAGTCGATATTGAGTTGCTTTAAATCATTAATTTAACATATTTAAGTTAATTTACCTTCTTCATCTTACTGAAGTTGACATAAAGCCATAACGGCAGTGCATTTGGATGACATCGACAATCTTATATTCAGGTATGAAGTCGATTTTCGTGTATATACACATTTAGCAGCCGATATTGAATTGCCTTAAATCATTAATTTAACATCTTTAAGTTAATTAACTTTCTTCACCTTCCTGAAGTTGACATAAAGCCATAACGGCAGTGCATTTGGAAGAATTCGACAATCTTATATTCAGGTATAAAGTCGATTTTCTTGTATATACACATTTAGCAGTCGATATTGAATTGCTTTAAATCATTAATTTAACATAATTAAGTTAATTTACATTCTTCATCTTACTGTAGTTGTTATAAAGCCATAACGGCAGTGCATTTGGAAGAATTCGACAATCTTTATTCACATATAAAGTCCATTTTCTTGTATATACACATTTAGCAGTCGATATTGAATTGCTTTAAATCATTACTTTAACATATTTAAGATAACAAACCTTCTTCATCTTACTGAAGTTGACATAAAGCCATAACGGCAGTGCATTTGGAAGAATTCGACAATCTTATATTCAGGTATAAAGTCGATTTTCTTGTATATACACATTTAGCAGTCGATATTGAGTTGCTTTAAATCATTAATTTAACATCTTTAAGTTAATTTACTTTCTTCAGCTTCCTGAAGTTGACATAAAGCCATAACGGCAGTGCATTTGGATGACTTCGACAATCTTACATTCACGTATAAATTAGATTTTCTTGTATATACACATTAAGCAGTCGATACTGAGTTGCTTTAAATCATTATTTAACATATTTAAGTTAACTAACCTTCTTCCTCTTACTGAAGTTGAAATAAAGCCATAACAGCAGAGCATTTGGAAGAATTCGACAATCTTATATTCAGGTATAAAGTCCATTTTCTTGTATATACACATTAAGCAGTCGATATTGAGTTGCTTTAAATCATTAATTTAACATCTTTAAGTTAATTTACCTTCTTCATCTTACTGAAGTTGACATAAAGCCATAACAGCAGAGCATTTGGAAGAATTCGACAATCTTATATTCAGGTATAAAGTCCATTTTCTTGTATATACACATTAAGCAGTCGATATTGAGTTGCTTTAAATCATTAATTTAACATCTTTAAGTTAATTTACTTTCTTCAGCTTCCTGAAGTTGACATAAAGCCATAACGGCAGTGCATTTGGATGACTTCGACAATCTTATATTCAGGTATAAAGTCAATTTTCTTCTATATACACATTAAGCAGTCGATACTGAGTGGCTTTAAGTCATTAATTTAACATATTTAATTTAATTTACTTTCTTCATCTTCCTGAAGTTGACATAAAGCCATAACGGCAGTGCATTTGGAAGAATTCGACAATCTTATATTCAGGTATAAAGTCCATTTTCTTGTATATACACATTAAGCAATCGATATTGAGTTGCTTTAAATCATTTATTTAACATTTTTAGTCATTTTCCTTCTTCACCTTATTGAAATTGAAATAAAGCCATAACGGCAGTGCATTTGGAAGAATTCGACAATCTTATATTCAGGTATAAAGTCGATTTTCTTGTATATACACATTAAGCAGTCGATATTGAGTTGCTTTAAATCATTCATTTAACATTTAAGTTAATTAACCTTCTTCATCTTACTGAAGTTGACATAAAGCCATAACGGCAGAGGATTTGGAAGAATTCGACAATATTATATTCAGGTATAAAGTCCATTTTCTTGTATATACACATTAAGCAGCCGATATTGAGTTGCTTTAAATCATTCATTTAACATATTTAAGTTAATTAACTTTCTTCACCTTCCTGAAGTTGACATAAAGCCATAACGGCAGTGCATTTGGAAGAATTCGACAATCTTATATTCAGGTATAAAGTCCATTTTCTTGTATATACACATTAAGCAGTCGATATTGAGTTGCTTTAAATCATTTATTTAACATCTTTAAGTTAATTTACTTTCTTCATCTTATTGAAGTTGACATAAAGCCATAACGGCAGTGCATTTGGAAGAATTCGACAATCTTATATTCAGGTAAAAAGTCCATTTTCTTGTATATACACATTAAGCAGCCGATATTGAGTTGCTTTAAATCATTTATTTAACATCTTTAAGTCATTTTCCTTCTTCATCTTATTGAAATTGACATAAAGCCATAACGGCAGTGCATTTGGAAGAATTCGACAATCTTATATTCAGGTTTAAAGTCGATTTTCTTGTATATACACATTAAGCAGTCGATATTGAGTTGCTTTAAATCATTTATTTAACATCTTTAAGTTAAGTTACTTTCTTCGTCTTATTGAAGTTGACCTAAAGCCATAATGGCAGTGCATTTGGAAGAATTCGACAATCTCATATTCAGGTGTAAAGTCCATTTTCTTGTATATACACATTAAGCAGCCGATATTGAGTTGCTTTAAATCATTTATTTAACATCTTTAAGTCATTTTCCTTCTTCATCTTATTGAAATTGACATAAAGCCATAACGGCAGTGCATTTGGAAGAATTCGACAATCTTATATTCAGGTATAAAGTCGATTTTCTTGTACATACACATTAAGCAGCCGATATTGAGTTGCTTTAAATCATTCATTTAACATCTGTAAGTTAATTTACCTTCTTCATCTAAAAACCATAAAACCATGACGGCAGAGGATTTGGAAGAATTCGACAATATTATGTGCAGGTATGAAGTCGATTTTCGTGTACATACACGTTTAGCAGTCGACATTGAGTTGCCTTAAATCATTCATTTAACATATTTAAGTTAATTAACTTTCTTCACCTTCCTGAAGTTGACATAAAGCCATAACGGCAGTGCATTTGGAAGAATTCGACAATCTTATATTCAGGTATAAAGTCGATTTTCTTGTATATACACATTTAGAAGTCGATATTGAGTTGCTTTAAATCATTTATTTAACATCTTTAAGTTAATTTACCTTCTTCATCTTATTGAAGTTGACATAAAGCCATAACGGCAGTGCATTTGGAAGAATTCGACAATCTTATATTCAGGTATAAAGTCAATTTTCTTGTATATACACATTTAGCAATCGATATTGAATTGCTTCAAATCATTAATTTAACATATTTAAGTTAACAAACCTTCTTCATCTTACTGAAGTTGACATAAAGCCATAACGGCAGTGCATTTGGAAGAATTCGACAATCTTATATTCAGGTATAAAGTCAATTTTCTTGTATATACACATTTAGAAGTCGATATTGAGTTGCTTTAAATCATTTATTTAACATCTTTAAGTTAATTTACCTTCTTCATCTTATTGAAGTTGACATAAAGCCATAACGGCAGTGCATTTGGAAGAATTCGACAATCTTATATTCAGGTAAAAAGTCGATTTTCTTGTATATACACATTAAGCAGCCGATATTGAATTGCCTTAAATCATTAATTTAACATAATTAAGTTAATTTACCTTTTCATCTTACTGAAGTTGACATAAAGCCATAACGGCAGTGTATTTGGAAGAATTCGACAATCTTATGTTCAAGTATAAAGTCGATTTTCTTGAATATACACATTCAGCAATCGATATTGAGTTGCTTCAAATCATTAATTTAACATATTTAAGATAACAAACCTTCTTCAGCTTACTGAAGTTGACATAGAGCCATAACGGCAGTGCATTTGGAAGAATTCGACAATTTTATATTCAGGTATAAAGTCGATTTTCTTGTATATACACATTTAGCAGTCGATATTGAATTGCCTTAAATCATTAATTTAACATCTTTAAGTTAATTTACCTTTTTCATCTTACTGAAGTTGACATAAAGCCATAACGGCAGAGCATTTGGAAGAATTCGACAATCTTATATTCAGGTATAAAGTCGATTTTCTTGTATATACACATTTAGCAGTCGATATTGAATTGCTTGAAATCATTAATTTAACATCTTTAAGTTAATTTACCTTCTTTATCTTACTGAAGTTGACATAAAGCCATAACGGCAGAGCATTTGGGAGAATTCGACAATCTTATATTCAGGTATAAAGTCGATTTTCTTGTATATACACATATAGCAGTCGATATTGAGTTGCTGTAAATCATTAATTTAACATATTTAAGTAAATTAACTTTCTTCATCTTACTGAAGTTGACATAAAGCCATAACAGCAGAGCATTTGGAAGAATTCGACAATCTTATATTCAGGTATAAAGTCGATTTTTTTGTATATACACATTTAGCAGTCGATATTGAGTTGCTCTAAATCATTAATTTAACATATTTAAGTTAATTAACCTTCTTCATCTTCCTGAAGTTGACATAAAGCCATAACGGCAGTGCATTTGGATGAATTCGACAATCTTATATTCAGGTGTAAAGTCGATTTTCTTGTATATACACATTTAGCAATCGATATTGAGTTGCTTTAAATCATTTATTTAACATCTTTAAGTTAATTTACCTTCTTCATCTTATTGAAATTGAAATAAAGCCATAACGGCAGTGTATTTGGAATAATTCGACAATCTTATATTCAGGTTTAAAGTCGATTTTCTTGTATATACACATTAAGCAGTCGATATTGAATTGCCTTAAATCATTAATTTAACATCTTTAAGTTAATTTACCTTCTTCATCTTACTGAAGTTGACATAAAGCCATAATGGCAGTGCATTTGGAAGAATTCGATAATCTCACATTCAAGTATAAAGCCCATCTTCTTGTATATACACATGTAAGCAGTCGATATTGAGTTGCTTTAAATCATTTATTTAACATCTTTAAGTCATTTTCCTTCTTCATCTTATTGAAGCTGACATAAAACCATAACGGCAGTGCATTTGGAAGAATTCGAGAATCTTATATTCAGGTATAAAGTCCATTTTCTTGTATATACACATTAAGCAGCCGTTATTGAGTTGCTTTAAACCATTAATTTAACATATTTAAGTTAATTTACCTTTTTCATCTTACTGAAGTTGACATAAAGCCATAACGGCAGAGCATTTGGGAGAATTCGACAATCTTATATTCAGGTATAAAGTCGATTTTCTTGTATATACACATTTAGCAGTCGATATTGAATTGCTTGAAATCATTAATTTAACATCTTTAAGTTAATTTACCTTCTTCATCTTACTGAGGTTGACATAAAGCCATAACGGCAGAGCATTTGGGAGAATTCGACAATCTTATATTCAGGTATAAAGTCAATTTTCTTGTATAAACACATTTAGAAGTCGATATTGAGTTGCTTTAAATCATTTATTTAACATCTTTAAGTTAATTTACCTTCTTAATCTTATTGAGGTTGACATAAAGCCATAACGGCAGTGCATTTGGAAGAATTCGACAATCTTATATTCAGGTAAAAAGTCGATTTTCTTGTATATACACATTTAGCAGCCGATATTGAATTGCCTTAAATCATTATGTTAACATAATTAAGTTAATTTGCCTTTTTCATCTTACTGAAGTTGACATAAAGCCATAACGGCAGTGTAATTGGAAGAATTCGACAATATTATATTCACGTATAAATTAGATTTTCTTGTATATACACATTCAGCATTCGATATTGAGTTGTTTCAAATCACTAATTCAACATATTTAAGATAACAAACCTTCTTCAGCTTACTGAAGTTGACATAAAGCCATAACAGCAGAGCATTTGGAAGAATTCGACAATCTTATATTCAGGTATAAAGTCGATTTTCTTGTACATACACATTTAGCAGTCGATATTGAATTGCTTTAAATCATTAATTTAACATAGTTAAGTTAATTAACCTTCTTCATCTTACTGAAGTTGACATAAAGCCATAACGGCAGAGCATTTGGGAGAATTCGACGATCTTATATTCAGGTATAAAGTCGATTTTCTTGTATATACACATTTAGCAGTCGATATTGAATTGCCTTAAATCATTAATTTAATATCTTTAAGTTAATTAACCTTCTTCATCTTACTGAAGTTGACATAAAGCCATAACGGCAGAGCATTTAGGAGAATTCGACAATCTTATATTCAGGTATAAAGTCGATTTTCTTGTATATACACATTTAGCAGTCGATATTGAATTGCCTTAAATCATTAATTTAACATAATTAAGTTAATTAACCTTCTTCATCTTACTGAAGTTGACATAAATCCATAACGGCAGAGCATTTGGGAGAATTCGACAATCTTATATTCAGATATAAAGTCGATTTTCTTGTATATACACATTTATCAGTCGATATTGAATTGCTCTAAATCATTAAATTAACATAATTAAGTTAATTAACCTTCTTCATCTTACTGAAGTTGACATAAAGCCATAACGGCAGAGCATTTGGAAGAATTCGACAATCTTATATTCAGGTATAAAGTCGATTTTCTTGTATATACACATTTAGCAGCCGATATTGAATTGCCTTAAATCATTAATTTAACATAATTAAGTTAATTTACCTTTTTCACCTTCCTGAAGTTGACATAAAGCCATAACGGCAGTGCATTTGGAAGAATTCGACAAACTTATATTCAATTATAAAGTCGATTTTCTTGTATATACACATTTAGCAGCCGATATTGAATTGCCTTAAATCATTAATTTAACATAATTAAGTTAATTTACATTTTTCATCTTACTGAAGTTGACATAAAGCCATAACGGCAGTGCATTTGGAAGAATTCGACAATCTTATATTCAGGTATAAAGTCGATTTTCTTGTATATACACATTAGCATTCGATATTGAGTTGCTTCAAATCATTAATTTAACATATTTAAGATAACAAACCTTCTTCAGCTTACTGAAGTTGACATAAAGCCATAACGGCAGTGCATTTGGAAGAATTCGACAATCTTATATTCAGGTATAAAGTCGATTTTCTTGTATATACACATATAGCAGTCGATATTGAGTTGCTGTAAATCATTAATTTAACATATTTAAGTTAATTTACCTTTTTCATCTTACTGAAGTTGACATAAAGCCATAACGGCAGAGCATTTGGGAGAATTCGACAATCTTATATTCAGGTATAAAGTCGATTTTCTTGTATATACACATTTATCAGTCGATATTGAATTGCTTTAAATCATTAATTTAACATAATTAAGTTAATTAACCTTCTTCATCTTACTGAAGTTGACATAAAGCCATAACGGCAGAGCATTTGGGAGAATTCGACAATCTTATATTCAGGTATAAAGTCGATTTTCTTGTATATACACATTTAGCAGTCGATATTGAATTGCCTTAAATCATTAATTTAATATCTTTAAGTTAATTAACCTTCTTCATCTTACTGAAGTTGACATAAAGCCATAACGGCAGAGCATTTAGGAAAATTCGACAATCTTATATTCAATTATAAAGTCGATTTTCTTGTATATACACATTTAGCAGTCGATATTGAATTGCCTTAAATCATTAATTTAACATAATTAAGTTAATTAACCTTCTTCATCTTACTGAAGTTGACATAAATCCATAACGGCAGAGCATTTGGAAGAATTCGTCAATCTTATATTCAGGTATAAAGTCGATTTTCTTGTATATACACATTTATCAGTCGATATTGAATTGCTCTAAATCATTAATTTAACATAATTAAGTTAATTAACCTTCTTCATCTTACTGAAGTTGACATAAAGCCATAACGGCAGAGCATTTGGAAGAATTCGACAATTTTATATTCAGGTATAAAGTCGATTTTCTTGTATATACACATTTAGCAGTCGATATTGAATTGCTCTAAATCATTAAATTAACATAATTAAGTTAATTAACTTTCTTCATCTTACTGAAGTTGACATAAAGCCATAACGGCAGAGCATTTGGAAGAATTCGATAATCTTATTTTCAGGTATAAAGTCGATTTTCTTGTAGATACACATTTAGCAGCCGATATTGAATTGCCTTAAATCATTAATTTAAACATAATTAAGCATTTGGGAGAATTCGACAATCCTATGTTCAAGTGGAAAGTCGATTTTCTTGTATATACACATTTAGCAGTCGATATTGAATTGCTTGAAATCATTAATTTAACATCTTTAAGTTAATTTACCTTTTTCATCTTACTGAAGTTGACATAAAGCCATAACGGCAGAGCATTTGGGAGATTTCCACAATCTTATATTCAGGTATAAAGTCGATTTTCTTGTATATACACATTTAGCAGTCGATATTGAATTGCTTTAAATCATTAGTTTAACATATTTAAGTTAATTTAAGTTTTTCATCTTACTGAAGTTGACATAAAGCCATAACGGCAGAGCATTTGGAAGAATTCGACAATCTTATATTCAGGTATAAAGTCGATTTTCTTGAATATACACATTTAGCAGTCGATATTGAAGTTGCTTTAAATCATTAATTTAACATCTTTAAGTTAATTTACCTTCTTCATCTTACTGAAGTTGACATAAAGCCATAACGGCAGTGCATTTGGAAGAATTCGACAATCTTATATTCAGGTATAAAGTCGATTTTCTTGTATATACACATTTAGCAGTCGATATTGAGTTGCTTTAAATCATTAATTTAACATCTTTAAGTAATTTACCTTCTTCATCTTATTGAAACTGACATAAAGCCATAACGGCAGTGCATTTGGAAGAATTCGACAATCTTATATTCAGGTATAAAGTCGATTTTCTTGTATATACACATTTAGCAGTCGATATTGAGTTGCTTTAAATCATTAATTTAACATATTTAAGTTAATTTACCTTTTTCATCTTACTGAAGTTGACATAAAGCCATAACGGCAGAGCATTTGGAAGAATTCGACAATCTTATATTCAGGTATAAAGTCGATTTTCTTGTATATACACATTTAGCAGTCGATATTGAGTTGCTTTAAATCATTAATTTAACATCTTTAAGTTAATTTACCTTCTTCATCTTACTGAAGTTGACATAAAGCCATAACGGCAGAGCATTTGGAAGAATTCGACAATCTTATATTCAGGTATAAAGTCGATTTTCTTGTATATACACATTTAGCAGTCGATATTGAGTTGCTTTAAATCATTAATTTAACATATTTAAGTTAATTTACCTTCTTCATCTTACTGAAGTTGACATAAAGCCATAACGGCAGTGCATTTGGAAGAATTCGACAATCTTATATTCATCCATAAAGTCGATTTTCTTGTATATACACATTAAGCAGTCGATATTGAGTTGGCTTAAATCATTAATTTAACATCTTTAAGTTAACAAACCTTCTTCATCTTCTTGAAGTTGACATAAAGCCATAACGGCAGAGCATTTGGAAGAATTCGACAATCTTATATTCAGGTATAAAGTCGATTTTCTTGTATATACACATTTAGCATTCGATATTGAGTTGCTTGAAATCATTAATTTAACATCTTTAAGTTAATTTACCTTCTTCATCTTACTGAAGTTGACATAAAGCCATAACGGCAGAGCATTTGGAAGAATTCGACAATCTTATATTCACGTATAAAGTCGATTTTCTTGTATATACACATTTAGCAGTCGATATTGAGTTGTTTCAAATCATTAACATCAAATATTTAAGTTAATTAGCCTTCTTCATCTTATGAAGTTGACATAAAGCCATAACGGCAGAGCATTTGGAAGAATTCGACAATCTTATATTCAGGTATAAAGTCGATTTTCTTGTATATACACATTTAGCAGTCGATATTGAATTGCCTTAAATCATTAATTTAACATAATTAAGTTAATTTACCTTTTTCATCTTACTGAAGTTGACATAAAGCCATAACGGCAGAGCATTTGGAAGAATTCGACAATCTTATATTCAGGTAAAAAGTCGATATTCTTGTATATACACATTTAGCAGTCGATATTGAATTGCTTAAATCAAATCATTAACCTTTTTTAACATACATTAACGGCAGTGCATTTGGAAGAATTAAACTTATATTTTCATTTTCTTACTTCAGCATTCGATATTGAGTTGCTTTAAATCATTAATTTAACATTTGACATAAGGCCATAACGGCAGTGTATTTGGAAGAATTCGACAATCTTATATTCAGGTATTCGATTTTCTTGAGTCGATATTTTCTTCAAAATATAACACATTCAGCATTCGATCTTTGAAGTTGCATAAAGCCATCAGAGCATTTGGGAGAATTCGACAATCTTATATTCAGATATAAAGTCGATTTTCTTGTATATACACATTTATCAGTCGATATTGAATTGCTCTAAATCATTAAATTAACATAATTAAGTTAATTAACCTTCTTCATCTTACTGAAGTTGACATAAAGCCATAACGGCAGAGCATTTGGAAGAATTCGACAATTTTATATTCAGGGATAAAGTCGATCTTCTTGTATATACACATTTAGCAGCCGATATTGAATTGCCTTAAATCATTAATTTAACATAATTAAGTTAATTTACCTTTTTCACCTTCCTGAAGTTGACATAAAGCCATAACGGCAGAGCATTTGGAAGAATTCGACAATCTTATATTCAGGTATAAAGTCCATTTTCTTGTATATACACATTAAGCAGTCGATATTGAGTTGCTTTAAATAATTAATTTAACATATTTAAGTTAATTTACCTTTTTTATCTTACTGAAGTTGACATAAAGCCATAACGGCAGAGCATTTGGGAGAATTCGACAATCTTATATTCAGGTATAAAGTCGATTTTCTTGTATATACACATTTAGCAGTCGATATTGAATTGCTTGAAATCATTAATTTAACATCTTTAAGTTAATTTACCTTTTTCATCTTACTGAAGTTGACATAAAGCCATAACGGCAGAGCATTTGGGAGAATTCGACAATCTTATATTCAGGTATAAAGTCGATTTTCTTGTATATACACATTTAGCAGTCGATATTGAATTGCTTGAAATCATTAATTTAACATCTTTAAGTTAATTTACCTTCTTCATCTTACTGAAGTTGACATAAAGCCATAACGGCAGAGCATTTGGGAGAACTCGACAATCTTATATTCAGGTATAAAGTCGATTTTCTTGTATATACACATTTAGCAGTCGATATTGAATTGCTTTAAATCATTAATTTAACATCTTTAAGTTAATTTACCTTTTCTTCATCTTACTGAAGTTGACATAAAGCCATAACGGCAGAGCATTTGGAAGAATTCGACAATCTTATATTCAGGTATAAAGTCGATTTTCTTGTATATACACATTTAGCAGTCGATATTGAATTGCATTAAATCATTAATTTAACATAATTAAGTTAATTTACTTTCTTCATCTTACTGAAGTTGACATAAAGCCATAACGGCAGTGCATTTGGAAGAATTCGACAATCTTATATTCAGGTATAAAGTCGATTTTCTTTTATATACACATTTAGCAGTCGATATTGAATTGCTTTAAATCATTAATTTAACATAATTAAGTTAATTAACCTTTTTCATCTTACTGAAGTTGACATAAAGCCATAACGGCAGAGCATTTGGAAGAATTCGACAATCTTATATTCAGGTATAAAGTCGATTTTCTTGTATATACACATTAAGCAGTCGATATTGAATTGCTTGAAATCATTAATTTAACATCTTTAAGTTAATTTACCTTCTTCATCTTACTGAAGTTGACATAAAGCCATAACGGCAGAGCATTTGGAAGAATTCGACAATCTTATATTCAGGTATAAAGTCGATTTTCTTGTATATACACATTTAGCAGCCGATATTGAATTGCTTTAAATCATTAGTTTAACATATTTAAGTTAATTTACCTTTTTCATCTTACTGAAGTTGACATAAAGCCATAACGGCAGAGCATTTGGAAGAATTCGACAACCTTATATTCAGGTATAAAGTCGATTTTCTTGTATATACAAATTTAGCAGCCGATATTGAATTGCCTTAAATCATTAATTTAACATAATTAAGTTAATTTACCTTCTTCGTCTTACTGAAGTTGACATGAAGCCATAACGGCAGTGCATTTGGAAGAATTCGATAATCTCATATTCAGGTAAAAAGTCGATTTTCTTGTATATACACATTTAGCAGTCGATATTGAATTGCTTGAAATCATTAATTTAACATCTTTAAGTTAATTTACCTTCTTCATCTTACTGAAGTTGACATAAAGCCATAACGGCAGAGCATTTGGAAGAATTCGACAATCTTATATTCAGGTATAAAGTCGATCTTCTTGTATATACACATTTAGCAGCCGATATTGAATTGCCTTAAATCATTAATTTAACATAATTAAGTTAATTTACCTTTTTCACCTTCCTGAAGTTGACATAAAGCCATAACGGCAGTGCATTTGGAAGAATTCGACAATCTTATATTCAGGTATAAAGTCGATTTTCTTGTATATACACATTTAGCAGTCGATATTGAATTGCCTTAAATCATTAATTTAACATCTTTAAGTTAATTTACCTTCTTCATCTTACTGAAGTTGACATAAAGCCATAACGGCAGAGCATTTGGAAGAATTCGACAATCTTATATTCAGGTATAAAGTCGATTTTCTTGTATATACACATTTAGCAGCCGATATTGAATTGCTTTAAATCATTAATTTAACATCTTTAAGTTAATTAACCTTCTTCATCTTACTGAAGTTGACATAAAGCCATAACGGCAGAGCATTTGGAAGAATTCGACATATCTTATATTTAGGTATAAAGTCGATTTTCTTGTATATACACATTTAGCAGTCGATATTGAATTGCCTTAAATCATTAATTTAACATAATTAAGTTAATTAACCTTCTTCATCTTACTGAAGTTGACATAAAGCCATAACGGCAGAGCATTTGGAAGAATTCGTCAATCTTATATTCAGGTATAAAGTCGATTTTCTTGTATATACACATTTATCAGTCGATATTGAATTGCTCTAAATCATTAAATTAACATAATTAAGTTAATTAACCTTCTTCATCTTACTGAAGTTGACATAAAGCCATAACGGCAGAGCATTTGGAAGAATTCGACAATTTTATATTCAGGGATAAAGTCGATCTTCTTGTATATACACATTTAGCAGCCGATATTGAATTGCCTTAAATCATTAATTTAACATAATTAAGTTAATTAACCTTTTTCATCTTACTGAAGTTGACATAAAGCCATAACGGCAGAGCATTTGGGAGAATTCGACAATCTTATATTCAGATATAAAGTCGATTTTCTTGTATATACACATTTAGCAGTCGATATTGAATTGCCTTAAATCATTAATTTAACATAATTAAGTTAATTAACCTTTTTCAT
This sequence comes from Bactrocera neohumeralis, assembly GCF_024586455.1. Classification (NCBI taxonomy): domain Eukaryota; kingdom Metazoa; phylum Arthropoda; class Insecta; order Diptera; family Tephritidae; genus Bactrocera; species Bactrocera neohumeralis. The sequence continues at coordinate 31,688 of NW_026090483.1, forward strand.
CTTACTGAAGTTGACATAAAGCCATAACGGCAGAGCATTTGGAAGAATTCGACAATCTTATATTCAGGTATAAAGTCGATTTTCTTGTATATACACATTTAGCAGTCGATATTGAATTGCTTTAAATCATTAATTTAACATAATTAGGTTAATTAACCTTCTTCATCTTACTGAAGTTGACATAAAGCCATAACGGCAGAGCATTTGGAAGAATTCGACAACCTTATATTCAGGTATAAAGTCGATTTTCTTGTATATACACATTTAGCAGTCGATATTGAATTGCTTTAAATCATTAATTTAACATAATTAAGTTAATTAACCTTCTTCATCTTACTGAAGTTGACATAAAGCCATAACGGCAGAGCATTTGGAAGAATTCGACAATCTTATATTCAGGTATAAAGTCGATTTTCTTGTATATACACATTTAGCAGTCGATATTGAATTGCTTTAAATCATTAATTTAACATAATTAAGTTAATTAACCTTCTTCATCTTACTGAAGTTGACATAAAGCCATAACGGCAGAGCATTTGGGAGAATTCGACAATCTTATATTCAGGTATAAAGTCGATTTTCTTGTATATACACATTTAGCAGTCGATATTGAATTGCCTTAAATCATTAATTTAACATCTTTAAGTTAATTAACCTTCTTCATCTTACTGAAGTTGACATAAAGCCATAACGGCAGAGCATTTGGAAGAATTCGACAATCTTATATTCAGGTATAAAGTCGATTTTCTTGTATATACACATGTAGCAGCCGATATTGAATTGCCTTAAATCATTAATTTAACATAATTAAGTTAATTAACCTTCTTCATCTTACTGAAGTTGACATAAAGCCATAACGGCAGAGCATTTGGGAGAATTCGACAATCTTATATTCAGATATAAAGTCGATTTTCTTGTATATACACATTTATCAGTCGATATTGAATTGCTTTAAATCATTAATTTAACATAATTAAGTTAATTAACCTTTTTCATCTTACTGAAGTTGACATAAAGCCATAACGGCAGAGCATTTGGAAGAATTCGACAATCTTATATTCAGGTATAAAGTCCATTTTCTTGTATATACACATTTAGCAGTCGATATTGAATTGCTTTAAATCATTAATTTAACATAATTAAGTTAATTAACCTTTTTCATCTTACTGAAGTTGACATAAAGCCATAACGGCAGAGCATTTGGGAGAATTCGACAATCTTATATTCAGGTATAAAGTCGATTTTCTTGTATATACACATTTATCAGTCGATATTGAATTGCTTTAAATCATTAAATTAACATAATTAAGTTAATTAACCTTCTTCATCTTACTGAAGTTGACATAAAGCCATAACGGCAGAGCATTTGGAAGAATTCGACAATCTTATATTCAGGTATAAAGTCGATTTTCTTGTATATACACATTTAGCAGTCGATATTGAATTGCTTTAAATCATTAATTTAACATAATTAAGTTAATTAACCTTCTTCATCTTACTGAAGTTGACATAAAGCCATAACGGCAGAGCATTTGGGAGAATTCGACAATCTTATATTCAGGTATAAAGTCGATTTTCTTGTATATACACATTTAGCAGTCGATATTGAATTGCCTTAAATCATTAATTTAACATAATTAAGTTAATTAACCTTCTTCATCTTACTGAAGTTGACATAAAGCCATAACGGCAGAGCATTTGGGAGAATTCGACAATCTTATATTCAGGTATAAAGTCGATTTTCTTGTATATACACATTTAGCAGTCGATATTGAATTGCCTTAAATCATTAATTTAACATAATTAAGTTAATTAACCTTCTTCATCTTACTGAAGTTGACATAAAGCCATAACGGCAGAGCATTTGGGAGAATTCGACAATCTTATATTCAGGTATAAAGTCGATTTTCTTGTATATACACATTTAGCAGTCGATATTGAATTGCTTTAAATCATTAATTTAACATAATTAAGTTAATTTACCTTTTTCATCTTACTGAAGTTGACATAAAGCCATAACGGCAGAGCATTTGGGAGAATTCGACAATCTTATATTCAGTTATAAAGTCGATTTTCTTGTATATACACATTTATCAGTCGATATTGAGTTGCTTAAATCATTAATTTAACATCTTTAAGTTAATTAACCTTCTTCATCTTACTGAAGTTGACATAAAGCCATAACGGCAGAGCATTTGGAAGAATTCGACAATCTTATATTCAGGTATAAAGTCGATTTTCTTGTATATACACATTTAGCAGTCGATATTGAATTGCTTTAAATCATTAATTTAACATAATTAAGTTAATTAACCTTCTTCATCTTACTGAAGTTGACATAAAGCCATAACGGCAGAGCATTTGGAAGAATTCGTCAATCTTATATTCAGGTATAAAGTCGATTTTCTTGTATATACACATTTATCAGTCGATATTGAATTGCTCTAAATCATTAAATTAACATAATTAAGTTAATTAACCTTCTTCATCTTACTGAAGTTGACATAAAGCCATAACGGCAGAGCATTTGGGAGAATTCGACAATCTTATATTCAGGTATAAAGTCGATTTTCTTGTATATACACATTTAGCAGTCGATATTGAATTGCCTTAAATCATTAATTTAACATAATTAAGTTAATTAACCTTCTTCATCTTACTGAAGTTGACATAAAGCCATAACGGCAGAGCATTTGGGAGAATTCGACAATCTTATATTCAGGTATAAAGTCGATTTTCTTGTATATACACATTTAGCAGTCGATATTGAATTGCCTTAAATCATTAATTTAACATAATTAAGTTAATTAACCTTCTTCATCTTACTGAAGTTGACATAAAGCCATAACGGCAGAGCATTTGGGAGAATTCGACAATCTTATATTCAGGTATAAAGTCGATTTTCTTGTATATACACATTTAGCAGTCGATATTGAATTGCCTTAAATCATTAATTTAACATAATTAAGTTAATTAACCTTCTTCATCTTACTGAAGTTGACATAAATTCATAACGGCAGTGTATTTGGAAGAATTTGATAATCTCATATTCAGGTAAAAAGTCGATTTTCTTGTATATACACATTTATCAGTCGATACTGAATTGCTCTAAATCATTAAATTAACATAATTAAGTTAATTAACCTTCTTCATCTTACTGAAGTTGACATAAAGCCATAATGGCAGAGCATTTGGAAGAATTCGACAATTTTATATTCAGGGATAAAGTCGATCTTCTTGTATATACACATTTAGCAGCCGATATTGAATTGCCTTAAATCATTAATTTAACATAATTAAGTTAATTAACCTTCTTCATTTTACTGAAGTTGACATAAATCCATAACGGCAGAGCATTTGGGAGGATTCGACAATCTTATATTCAGATATAAAGTCGATTTTCTTGTATATACACATTTATCAGTCGATACTGAATTGCTCTAAATCATTAAATTAACATCACACATTTAAGTTAATTAACCTTCTTCATCTTACTGAAGTTGACATAAAGCCATAACTGCAGAGCATTTGGGAGAATTCGACAATCTTATATTCAGGTATAAAGTCGATTTTCTTGTATATACACATTAGCAGCCGATAT
>NW_026090484.1:0-11501 GCF_024586455.1 Bactrocera neohumeralis
CGATATTGAGATGCTTTAAATCATTAATTTAACATATTTAAGTTAATTGACCTTCTTCATCTTACTGAAGTGGACATAAAGCCATAACGGCAGTGCATTTGGAATAATTCGGCATTCTTATTTTCAGGTATAAAATCGATTTTCTTGTATATACACAATAAGCAGTCGATATTGATTTGCCTTAAATCATTAATTTAACATATTTAATTTAATTAACTTTCTTCATCTTACTGAAGTTGATATAAAGCCATAACGGCAGTGCACTTGGAAGAATTCGACATTCTTATATTTAGGTATAAAGTCGATTTTCTGGTAGATACACATTTAGCAGTCAATATTGAGTTGCTTTAAATCATTAATTTAACATATTTAAGTTAATTTACTTTCCTCATCTTACTGAAGTTGACATAAAGCCATAACGGCAGAGCATTTGGAATAATTCGATATTCTTATATTCAGGTATAAACCGATTTTCTTGTATATACAAAACCGTCGATATTGAGTTACTTCAAATATAATTTAATATATTTAAGTTTATTATGTTTCTTCATCTTACTGAAGTTTACATAAAGCCATAACGGCAGTTCATTTGGAAGAATCCGACAATCTTATATACAGGTATAAAGTCGATTTTTTTGTATATACACATTTAGCAGTCGATATTGAGTTGTTTTAAATCATTAATTTAACATATTTAAGTTAATTAACTTTCCTCATCTTACTGAAGTTGACATAAAGCCATAACGGCAGTGCATTTGGAAGAATTCGACATTCTTATATTCAGGAATAATGTCGATGTTCTTGTATATACACATTTTGGAGTCGATATTGAGTTGCCTTAAATCATTAATTTAACATATCTAAGTTTATTATGCTTCTTCATCTTACTGAAGTTGACATAAAGCCATAACGGCACTGCATTTGTAAAAATTCGACATTCTTATATTCAGGTATAAAATCGATTTTCTTGTAAATACACATTTAGCAGTCGATATTGAGTTGCTTTAAATCATTAATTTAACATATTTAAGTTAATTAGCCTTCCTCATCTTACTGAAGTTGACATAAAGCCATAACGGCAGAGCATTTGGAATAATTCGACATTCTTATATTCAGGTATAAAATCGATTTTCTTGTATATACACATTTAGCAGTCGATATTGAATTGCCTTAAATCATTAATTTAATATATCTAAGTTAATTAACTTTCTTCATCTTACTGAAGTTGATATAAAGCCATAACGGCAGTGCATTTGTAAGAATTGGACAAACTTATATTCAGGTATAAAGTTGATTTTCTTGTAGATACACATTTAGCAGTCGATATTGAGTTGCTTTAAATCATTAAATTAACATATTTAAGTTAATTTACCATCCTCATCTTACTGAAGTTGACATAAAACCATAACGGCAGTGCATTTAGAAGAATTCGACAATCTTATATTCAGGTATAAAGTCGATTTTCTTGTATATACACATTTAGCTGTCGATATTGAGTTGCTTTAATTCATTAATTTAACATCTTTAAGTTAATTTACCTTCTTCATCTTACTGAAGTTGATATAAAGCCATAACGGCAGTGTATTCGGAAGAATTCGACATTCTTATATTCAGGTATTAAGTCGAAATTCTTGTATATATATATTTTGCAGTCCATATTGAGTTGCTTTAAATCATTATTTTAACATATTTAAGTTAATTAACCTTCCTCATCTTACTGAAGTTGACATAAAGCCATAACGGCAGTGCATTTGTAAAAATTCGGCAAACTTATATTCAGATATAAAGTTGATTTTCATGTAAATACACATTTAGCAGTCGATATTGAATTGCCTTAAATCATTAATTTAACATATTTAAGTTAATTAACTTCCTCACCTTACTGAACTGACATAAAGCCATAACGGCAGTGCATTTGTAAAAATTCGGCAAACTTATATTCAGATATAAAGTTGATTTTCTTGTATATACACATTTAGCAGTCGATATTGAGTTGCTTTCGATATCATTAGTTTAACATATTTAAGTTAATTAACCTTCCTCATCTTACTGAAGTTGACATAAAGCCATAACGGCGGTGCATTTGGAAGAATTCGACATTCTTATATTCAGGTATAAAGTCGATGTTCTTGTGTATACACATTTTGCAGTCGATATTGAACTGCCTTAAACCATTAATTTAACATATTTAAGTTAATTAACCTTCCTCATCTTACTGAAGTTGACATAAAGCCATAACGGCAGTGCATTTTAAGAATTCGACATTCTTATATTCAGGTATAAAGTCGACTTTCTTGTATATACACATTTAGCAATCGATATTGAGTTGCTTTAAATCTTTAATTTAACATATTTAAGTTAATTTACCTTCTTCATCTTACTGAAGTGGACATAAAGCCATAACGGCAGTGCATTTGGAAGAATTCGACATTCTCATATTCAGGTATAAAGTCGACTTTCTTGTATATACACATTTTGCAGTCGATATTGAATTGCTTTAAATCATTAATTTAACATATTTAAGTTAATTAACCTTCCTCATCTTACTGAAGTTGACATAAAGCCGTAACGGCAGTGCATTTGTAAAAATTCGACAATCTAATATACAGGTATAAGGTCGATTTTCTCATATATACATATTTAGCAGTCGATATTGAGTTGCTTTAAATCGTTAGTTTAATATATTTAAGTTAATTATGCCTCTTCATCTTACCGAAGTTGACATAAAGCCATAACGGCAGTGCATTTGGAATAATTCGACAATCTTATATTCAGGTATAAAATCGATTTTCTTGTATATACTCATTTAGAAATCCATAGCAGGGTGCTTCAAATCATTAAATTTACATATTAAAGTTAATTAGCTTTCTTCATCTTACTGAGGTTGACACCGAGCCATAACGGCAGTGTATGTGGAAAAATTCGACATTCTTATATTCAGGTATAAGGTCGATTTTCTTGTATATACACATTTAGCAGTCGATACTGAATTGCCTTAAATCATTAGTTTAACAGATTTAAGTTAATTAACCTTCCTCATCTTACTGAAGTTGACAAAAGCCATACCGGCAGTGTATTTGGAATAATCCGACAATCTTATATTCAGGTATAAATCGATTTTCTTGTATATTGCCTTAAATCATTAATTTAACATATTTATGTATACTCTCGCAACAATGTTGCTAACGAGAGTATTATAGTTTTGTTCACATAACGGTTGTTTGTAAGTCCTAAAACTAAAAGAGTCAGATATAGGGTTTATATACCAAAGTGATCAGGGTGACGAGTAGAGTCGAAATCCGGATGTCTGTCTGTCCGTCCGTCCGTCTGTCCGTCCGTCCGTCTGTCCGTCCGTCCGTGCAAGCTGTAACTTGAGTAAAAATTGAGATATCATGATGAAACTTTGTACACGTATTCCTTGGCTCCATAAGAAGGTTAAGTTCGAAGATGGGCAAAATCGGCCAACTGCCACGCCCACAAAATGGCGGAAACCGAAAACCTATAAAGTGTCATAACTAAGCCATAAATAAAGATATTAAAATGAAATTTGGCACAAAGGATCGCATTAGGGAGGGGCATATTTAGACGCAATTGTTTTGGAAAAGTGGGCGTGGTCCCGCCACCTACTAAGTTTTTTGTACATATCTCGAAAACTACTATAGCTATGTCAACCAAGGTCTTCAGAGTCATTTGCTTCAGGTATTTCCATATACAGTTCAAAAATGGAAGAAATCGGATAATAACCACGCCCACCTCCCATACAAAGGTTATGTTCAAAATCACTAAAAGTGCGTTAACCGACTAACAAAAACGTCAGAAACACTAAATTTTACGGAAGAAGTGGCAGAAGAAAGCTGCACCCAGGCTTTATTTAAAGATTGAAAATGGGCGTGGCGCCGCCCACTTATGGACCAAGAACCATATCTCAGGAGCTACTAGACCGATTTCAATGAAATTCGGTATATAATATTTTCTTAACACCCTGATGACATGTTCGAAATATGGGTGAAATCGGTTCAGAACCACGCCTTCTTAAAATATAAAGCTGTTTTGAATTCCATCTGATGCCTTCTCTGTATAATACGAGTATAAACATTGGGAACCAATGATGATAGCGGAATAAAACTTTACAAAAATACGGTATTTGAAAAATATGCAAATGCATTTGTAAAAATTCGACAATCTTATATTCAGGTATAAAGTCGATTATCTTGTATATACACATTTAGCAGTCGATATTGAATTGCCTTAAATCATTAGTTTGACATACTTAAGTTAATTAACCTTCTTCATCTTCCTAAAGTTGACATAAAGCCATAACGGCAGTGCATTTGTAAAAATTCGACAATCTTATGTTCAGGTATAAAGTCGACTTTCTTGTGTATAAACAATTAGCAATCAATATTGAGTTGCTTCAAATCATTAATTTACCATATGTAAGTTAATTAGCCTTCTCCATCTTACCAGAGTTGACATAAAGCCATAACGGCAATGCAGTTGGAATAATCCGACAATCTTTTATTCAGGTATAAAACCGATTTTCTTGTATATACACACTTAGCAGTCGATATGGAATTGCCTTAAATCATTAATTTATCATATTTAAGTTTATTAACTTTCTTCATCTTACCGAAGTTGACATAAAGCCATAACGGCAGTGCATTTGTAAAAATTCGACAATCTTATATTCAGGTATAAAGTCGATTTTCTTGTATATACACATTTAGTAGTCGATATTGAATTGCCTTAAATCATTAGTTTGACATACTTAAGTTAATTAACCTTCTTCATCTTCCTAAAGTTGACATAAAGCCATAACGGCAGTGCATTTGTAAAAATTCGACAATCTTATGTTCAGGTATAAAGTCGACTTTCTTGTGTATACAATTTAGCAATCGATATTGAGTTGCTTCAAATCATTACTTTAACAGATTTAAATTAATTAACTTTCTTCATCTTACCAGAGTTGACATAAAGCCATAACGGCAATGCATTTGGAAGAATTCCGACAATCTTATATTCAGGTATAAAGTCGATTTTCTTGTATATACACACTAAGCAGTCGATATTGAGTTGCCTTAAATCATTAATTTAACATATTTAATTTAATTAACTTTCTTTATCTTACTGAAGTTGACATAAAGCCATAACGGCAGTGCATTTGGAATAATTCGACATTCTTATATTCAGGTATAAAATCGATTTTCTTGTATATACACATTAGCAGTCGATATTGAGTTACTTCAAATCATTAATGTAATATATGTAAGTAATTTATGCCTCTTCATCTTACCGAAGTTGACATAAAGCTATAACGGCAGTGCATTTGGAAGATTTCGACATTCTTATATTCAGGTATAAAGTCGATGTTCTTGTATATACACACTTAGCAGTCGATATTGAGTTGCCTTAAATCATTAATTTAACATATTTAAGTTTATTATGCTTCTTCATCTTACTGAAGTTGACATAAAGCCATAACGGTAGTTCATTTGGGAGAATCCGACAATCTTATATTCAGGTATAAAGTCAATTTTCTTGTATATACACATTTAGCAGTCGATATTGAGTTGTTTTAAATCATTAATTTAACATATTTAAGTTAATTAACCTTCCTCATCTTACTGAAGTTGACATAAAGCCATAACGGCAGTGCATTTGGAAGAATTCGACAATCTTATATTTAGGTATAAAGTCGATTTTCTTGTATATACACATTTGGCAGTCGATATTGAATTGCTTTAAATCATTAATTTAACATATTTAAGTTAATTATGCTTCTTCATCTTACTGAAGTTGACATAAAGCCATAACGGCACTGCATTTGGAATAATTCGACATTCTTATATTTAGGTATAAAGTCGATGTTTTTGAATGGACACATTTTGCAGTCGATATTGAATTGCCTTAAATCATTAATTTAACATATTTAAATTAATTAACTTTCTTCATCTTACTGAAGTTGACATAAAGCCATAACGGCAGTGCATTTGGAATAATTCGACATTCTTATATTCAGGTATAAAGTCGATGTTCTTGTATATACACATTTTGCAGTCGATATTGAATTGCCTTAAATCATTAATTTAACATATTTAAGTTAATTATGCTTCTTCATCTTACTGAAGTTGACATAAAGCAATAACGATACTGCATTTGGAATAATTCGACATTCTTATATTCAGGTATAAAATCGATTTTCTTGTATATACACATTTAGCAGTCGATATTGAGTTGCTTAAAATCATTAATTTAATATATTTAAGTTAATTATGCTTCTTCATCTTACCGAAGTTGACATAAAGCCATAACGGCATTTCATTTGGAAGAATCCGACAATCTTATACACAGGTATAAGTCGATGTTCTTGTACATACACATTTTGCAGTCGATATTGAGTTGCCTTAAATCATTAGTTTAACATATTTAAGTTAATTAACCTTCCTCATCTTACTGAAGTTGACATAAAGCCGTAACGGCAGTGCATTTGTAAAAATTCGACAATCTTATATTCAGCTATAAAGTCGATTTTCTTGTATATACATATTTATCGGTCGATATTGAGTTGCTTTAAATCATTAATTTAACATATTTAAGTTAATTAACGTTCCTCATCTTACTGAAGTGGACATAAAGCCATAACGGCAGTGCATTTGGAATAATTCGACAATCTTATATTCAGGTATAAAATCGATTTTCTTGTATATACACATTTAGCAGTCGATATGGAATTGCTTAAATCATTAATTTAACATATTTAAGTTAATTAACTTTCTTCATCTTACTGAAGTTGACATAAAGCCATAACGGCAGTGCATTTGTGAAAATTCGACAATCTTATATTCAGGTATAAAGTCGATTTTCTTGTATATACACATTTAGCAGTCGATACTGAATTGCCTTAAATCATTAGTTTAACAGATTTAAGTTAATTAACCTTCCTCATCTTACTGAAGTTGACATAAAGCCATAACGGCAGTGCATTTGGAAGAATGCGACAATCTTATATTCAGGTATAAATCGATTTTCTTGTATATTGCCTTAAATCATTAATTTAACATATTTATGTATACTTCGCAACAATGTTTAAATCATTAAGTTTTATATTTAACGGTTGTTTGTAAGTCCTAAAACTAAAAGAGTCAGATATGACATATATATAAAGTGATCAGGGCGAAAATAGAGTCGAAATCCGGATATTCAGGTCTGTCCGTCGATCCGTTTCCGTATATCCGTCTGTCCGTCCAGTCGTGCAAGCTGTAACTTCATTAATTTAATATCATGATGAAACTTTGTACACGTATTCCTGGGCTCCATAAGAAGGTCATAAGTTCGAAGATTGGGCAAAATTCGACAATTCTTATATTCAGGTACAAAATTGGCGTAAACCGAAAACATTTAAAGTGATATTAACTAAGCCATAAATCATTAATTTAACATGAAATTTGTTACAAAGGATCGCATTACTGAAGGAGGCCATAACGGCAGTATTTAGACGCAATTGTTTTGGAAAAGTCGATTTTCCCGCCACCTACTATTTTTTGTCGATATCTCGAAAACTATTTAACATATATGTTAACCAAGGTCTTCAGAGTCATTTACTTCAGGACATAAAGCCATATACAGTTCAAAAATGGAAGACAATCTTATATTCAGGATAATAAACGCCCGACCTTGTATATACAAAGGTTATGTTCAAAATACTGAATTGCGTTAAATCATTAATTTAACAAAAACGTCAGAAACACTCTTCATTTTACGGAAGAAGTTGACATAAAGCCTGAACCCAGGCTTTATTTAAAGATTGAAAATGGGCGTTATATTCAGGTATAAAGTCGATTTTCCATAGAACCATCTTAGCAGTCGATATTGACTAGACCGAAATCATGAAATTTCATATATAATATTTTCTTAACACCCTGATGACATGTACGAAATATGGGTGAAATCGGTTCAGAACCACGCCTTCTACAAATATAACGCTGTTTTGAATTCCATCTGATGCCTTCTCTGTATAATACGAGTATAAATCATTGGGAACCAATGATGATAGCCGGAATAAAACTTTCAATCTTACTGTATTTGACATAAAAATATGCAAATGCATTTGTAAAAATTCGACAATCTTATATTCAGGTATAAAGTCGGTTTTCTTGTATATACACATTTAGCAGTCGATATTGAATTGCCTTAAATCATTAATTTGACATATTTAAGTTAATTAACCTTCTTCATCTTCCTAAAGTTGACATAAAGCCATAACGGCAGTGCATTTGGAAGAATTCGACAATCTTATGTTCAGGTATAAAGTCGATTTTCTTGTATATACACATGTAGCAATCGATATTGAGTTGCTTCAAATCATTAGTTTAACATATTTAAGTTAATTAACCTTCTTCATCTTACTGAAGTGGATATAAAGCCATAACGGCAATGCATTTGGAAGAATTCGACAATCTTTTATTCAGGTATAAAGTCGATTTTCTTGTATATACACACTTAGCAGTCGATATTGAATTGCCTTAAATCATTAATTTATCATATTTAAGTTTATTAACTTTCTTCATCTTACCGAAGTTGACATAAAGCCATAGCGGCAGTGCATTTGGAATAATCCGACAATCTTATATACAGGTATAAAGTCGATTTTCTTGTACATACACATTTAGCAGTCGATATTGAGTTGCTTTAAATCATTAATTTAACATATTTAAGTTAATTAACTTTCTTCATCTTACTGAAGTTGACATAAAGCCATAACGGCAGTGCATTTGGAAGAATTTGGACAATCTTATATTCAGGTATAAAGTCGATTTTCTTGTATATACACATTTAGCAGTCGATATTGAATTGCCTTAAATCATTCATTTAACATATTTAAGTTTATTATGCTTCTTCATCTTACTGAAGTTGACATAAAGCAATAACGGCAGTGCATTTGGAATAATTCGACAATCTTATATTCAGGTATAAAGTCGATTTTCTTGTATATACATACTTAGCAGTCGATATGGAATTGCTTAAATCATTAATTTAACATATTTAAGTTAATTAACTTTCTTCATCTTACCGAAGTTGACATAAAGCCATAACGGCAGTGCATTTGTAAAAATTCGACATTCTTATATTCAGGTATAAAGTCGATTTTCTTGTATATACACATTTAGCAGTCGATATTGAATTGCCTTAAATCATTAATTTAACATATTTAAGTTAATTAACCTTTCTTCATCTTACTGAAGTTGACATAAAGCCATAACGGCAGTGCATTTGGAATAATTCGACAATCTTATATTTAGGTATAAAGTCGATTTTCTTGTATATACACATTTTGCAGTAGATATTGAATTGCCTTAAATCATTAATTTAACATATTTAAGTTTATTATGCTTCTTCATCTTACCGAAGTTGACATAAAGCCATAACGGCACTTAATTTGGAATAATTCGACAATCTTATATTCAGGTATAAAGTCGATTTTCTTGTATATACACACTTAGCAGTCGATTTGGAATTGCCTTAAATCATTAATTTAACATATTTAAGTTAATTAACTTTCTTCATCTTACCGAAGTTGACATAAAGCCATAACGGCAGTGCATTTGTAAAAATTCGACAATCTTATATTCAGGTATAAAGTCGATTTTCTTGTATATACACATTTAGCAGTCGATATTGAATTGCCTTAAATCATTAATTTAACATATTTAAGTTAATTAACTTTCTTCATCTTACTGAAGTTGACATAAAGACATTACGGCAGTGCATTTGGAAAATTCGACAATCTTATATTCAGGTATAAAGTCGATTTTCTTGTATATAAACATTTAGCAGTCGATATTGAGTTGCTTTAAATCATTAATTTAACATATTTAAGTTAATTAACCTTCTTCATCTTATTGAAGTTGACATAAAGCCATAACGGCAGTGCATTTGGAATAATCCGACAATCTTATATTCAGGTATAAAGTCGATTTTCTTGTATATACACATTTAGCAGTCGATATTGAATTGCCTTAAATCATTAATTTAACATATTTAAGTTAATTAACTTTCTTCATCTTACTGAAGTTGACATAAAGCCATAACGGCAATGCATTTGGAAGAATTCGACATTCTTATATTCAGGTATAAAGTCGATTTTCTTGTATATACACATTTAGCAGTCGATATTGAATTGCCTTAAATCATTAATTTAACATATTTAAGTTAATTAACTTCTTCATCTTACTGAAGTTGACATAAAGCCATAACGGCAGTGCATTTGAAAATTCGACAATCTTATATTCAGGTATAAAGTCGATTTTCTTGTATATACACATTTAGCAGTCGATATTGAATTGCCTTAAATCATTAGTTTAACATATTTAAGTTAATTAACTTTCTTCATCTTACTGAAGTTGACATAAAGCCATAACGGCAGTGCAGTTGGAAGAATTCCACAATCTTATATTCAGGTATAAAGTCGACTTTCTTGTATATACAAATTTAGCAATCGATATTGAGTTGCTTCAAACCATTAATTTAACATACTTAAGTTAATTAAACTTCTTCATCTTACCGAAGTTGACATAAAGCCATAACGGCAGTGCATTTGGAAGAATTCGACATTCTTATATTCAGGTATGAAGTCGATGTTCTTGTATATACACATTTTGCAGTCGATATTGAATTGCCTTTAATCATTAATTTAACATATCTAAGATAATTAACTTTCTTCATCTTACCGAAGTTGGCATGAAGCCATAACGGCAATGCAGTTGGAAGAAATCGACATTCTTATGTTCAGGTATAGAGTCGACTTTCTTGTGTATACACATTTATCAGTCGATATTGAATTGCCTTAAATCATTAATTTAACTTAATTATGTTTCCTCATCTTAAGTTGACATAAAGCCATAACGGCAGTGCATTTGGAAGAATTCGACATTCTTATATTCAGGTATAAAGTCGATTTTCTTGTATATACACATTTAGCAGTCGATATGGAATTGCCTTAAATCATTAATTTAACATATTTAAGTTAATTAACTTTCTTCATCTTACTGAAGTTGACATAAAGCCATAACGGCAATGCAGTTGGAAGAAATCAACAATCTTATGTTCAGGTATAAAGTCGACTTTCTTGTGATTACAAATTTAGCAATCGATATTGAGTTGCTTCAAACCATTAATTTAACATACTTAAGTTAATTAACCTTCCTCATCTTACTGAAGTTGGCATAAAGCCATAACGGCAGTGCATTTGGAAGAATTCGACAATCTTGTATTCAGGTATAAAGTCCATTTTCTTGTATATACATTTAGCAGTCGATATTGAGTTGCTTCAAATCATTAGTTTAACATACTTGTTGCGTCAAGCGACAAGATATATATGTATATTTAAACCTAAAATTAAAAATAAAAATGAATTATAAAAATTATAAAATATTGAATTATTTAAATTGTTGTATACTACCTTAATACTTACCATAATCTACTACACTATTGAACGAAAAGTT
>NW_026090485.1:0-15732 GCF_024586455.1 Bactrocera neohumeralis
GTTTGTAAAAATTTCATAATTTTTCATTTAGGTTAATACCGATTTGGTTTTCCTAAAATTCGAAATCCCTATCAAGGGGTTTTTTAAATCATTAAATTAAAATGTTAAAAGGGGGAAAATTAATTTTAAAAATTATCGTTTTTTTTTTAAGACCCTTTTCCGGCATTGAAAAAAACCATAATTTTTTTTAGGGATAAAAACCAAAATTTTTTCATTTCCCTTTCAAAATCCATATCAAGTTTTTTTCCAAAAAATTAACCCTTTAAAAAATTAATTAACCCTTTTTAAAACTTCCCAAAATTAACCCCGGGGAACCCTAACGGCAGGGGCATTTGGAAAAAAAATTATAATTTAAAATTTAGGGGATAAAAGACTTTCCTGTTTTGGTTTAAAAACCATATCGTTCTTCAAATCATTAACCACATAAAAATTTAAATTTTTTTTTTCATCTTTCCTGGGTTCTAAGATTATTTTCCCGTGGTTTTTAAAAAAAATTTTTATAAGTTAATTAACACTCATCATCTTACTCAAGTTGACATAAGACCATAACGCCAGTGCATTTGGAAAAAATTTCATAATTTTATATTAAGGTATAAAACCGACTTTCTTGCATGTACACATTTAGAAATCCACATCAAGTTGCTTCAAATCATTAGCTTCACATATTAAAGTTAATTAACCTTCGCCATCTTACAGAAGTTGGCATTAAGCCAAGACGGCAGTGCATTTGGAAAATTCCAGAATTTTACATTTAGGTATAAAAACGACTTTCTTGCATGTACACATTTAGAAATCCATATCAAGTTGCTTCAAATCATTAGCTTAACATATTAAGTTAATTAACCCTCATTCCAGAATTTTACATTTAGGTATAAACCGATTTTCTTGCATACACACATTTAGAAATCCATAACAAGTTGCTTCAAATCATTAGCTTAACATATTTAAGTTAATTAATTAGCTTTCTTCATCTTACTAAAGTTTACATAAAGCCATAACGGCAGTGCATTTGGAAAAATTCCACAATTTTACATTTAGGTATGAAACCGATTTTCTCAGCATATACGCATTTAGAAATCCACAACGAATTACTTCAAATCATTAGTTTCACATAATAACCGTCTTCATCTTACTGAAGTTGGCATAAAGCCAAAACGGCAGCGCATTTGGAAAATTCCAGAATTTTACATTTAGGTATAAAACGATTTTCTTGCATGTACACATTTAGAAATCCATAACAAGTTGCTTCAAATCATTAGATTAACATATTAAACTTAACTAACCCTCATTCCAGAATTTTACATTTAGGTGTAAACCGATTTTCTTGCATACACACATTTAGAAATCCATAACAAGTTGCTTCAAATCATTAACTTAACACATTAAAATTAATTAACCTTCTTCATCTTACTCAAGTTGACATAAAGCTATAACGGCAGTGCGTTTGTAAAAAATTTCATAATTTTACATTTAGGTATAAAACCGCTTTTCTTGCATATACACATTTAGATTTCCATATCAAGTTGATTCAATCATAAGCTTCACATATTAAAGTTAATTAACCCTCGTCATCTTACTCAAGTTGACATAAAGCCATAACGGCAGTGCATTTGGAAAAATTCCAGAATTTTACATTTAGGTATAAAACCGATTTTCTTGCATGTACACATTCAGAAATCCATATCAAGTATGCTTCAAATAATTCATTAACATATTTAAGTTAATTGGAAAACACGAAGACCATAACGGCAGTGCATTTGGAAAAAATTCCAGAATTTTACATTTAGGTATAAAACCGATTTTTTTGCATGTACATATTTAGAAATCCATATGAAGTTGCTTCAAATCATTAACTTAACATATTAAAGTTAATTAACTTTCTTCATCTTACTCAAGTTGACATAAAGCTATAACGGCAGTGCATTTGTAAAAAATTCCAGAATTTTACATTTAGGTATAAAACCGATTTTCTTGCATGCACATACACATTTAGAAATCCATTTCAATTTGCTTCAAATCATTATCTTCACATATTAAAGTTAATTAACTTTCTTCATCTTTCTAAAGTTGGCATAAAGCCATAACGGCAGTGCATTTGAAAAAATTCCACAATTTTATATTCAGGTATAAAGTCGATTTTCTTGCATATTCTATTTTAGAAATCCATATCAAGTTGCTTCAAATCATTAACTTAACACATTAAAGTTAATTAGCCTTCTTCATCTTTTCCAAGTTGACATAAAGCTATAACGGCAGTGCATTTGTAAAAAATTTCAAAATTTTACATTTAGGTATAAAACCGATTTGCTTGCATGTACACATTTAGAAATGCATATCAAGTTGCTTCAAATCATTAGCTTAACATATTAAAGTTAATTAACCTTCATCATCTTACTGAAGTTGCACAAAGCCAAAACGGCAGTGCATTTTGGAAAAATTCCACAATCTCATATTTAGGTATAAAATCGAATTTTTTGTATATGCCCATTTAGCAATCTATGTCGAGTTGTTTCAAATCAGTAACTTCACATATTAAAGTTAATTAACACTCATCATCTTACTCAAATTGACATAAGACCATAACGGCAGTGCATTTGGAAAAAAATCCATAATTTTACATTTAGGTATAAAACCGATTTTCTTGCATGTACACATTGAGAAATCCATATCAAGTTGCTTCAAATCATTAGCTTAACATATTAAAGTTAATTAACCCTCATCATCTTACTCAAGTTGACATAAGACCATAACGGCAGTGCATTTGGAAAAATTCCATAATTTTACATTTAGGTATAAAACCGACTTTCTTGCATGTTCACATTTAGAAATCCATATCAAGTTGATTCAAATCATTAGCTTCACATATTAAAGTTAAATAACCCTCATCATCTTACTCAAGTTGACATAAGACCATAACGGCAGTGCATTTGGAAAAAAATCCATAATTTTACATTAGGTATAAAACCGACTTCTTGCATGTTCACATTTAGAAATCCATATCATGTTGCTTCAAATCATTAACTTAACACAATTTTACATTTAGGTATAAAACCGATTTTCTTGCACATACACATTTAAAAATATATGTCGAATGGCTTCAAATCATTAGCTTCACATATTAAAGTTAATTAACCTTTGTCATCTCACAGAAGTTGGCATAAACCAAAACGACAGTGCATTTGGAAAAATTCCACAATTTTACATTTATGTATAAAACCGATTTTCTTTCATACATATACACGTTTAGAAATTCACATTGAATTGCTTTAAATCATTAGCTTCACATATTCAAGTTAATTAACCTTCTTCATCTTACTGAAGTTAGCATAAAGCCAAAACGGCAGTGCATTTGAAAAAATTCCAGAATTTTACATTTAGGTATAAAACCGATTTTCTTGCATGTACACATTTAAAAATCCATGTCAAGTTGCCTCAAATCATTAGCTTAACATATTAAAGTTAATTAACCCTCATCATCTTACTCAAGTTGACATAAGACCATAACGGCAGTGCATTTGGAAAAAATTCCAAATTTTACATTTAGGTATAAAACCGAATTTCTTGCATGTACACATTTAGAAATCCACATCAAGTTGCTTCAAATCATTAGCTTAACATATTAAAGTTAATTAACCTTCTTCATCTTACAGAAGTTGGCATAAAGCCAAAACGGCAGTGCATTTGGAAAATTCCAGAATTTTACATTTAGGTATAAAATCGATTATCTTGTATATATATACACATTAAGAAATCCAGAACAAGTTGCTTCAAATCATTAGCTTAACATATTAAGGTTAATTAGCCCTCATTCCAAATTTTTACATTTAGGTATAAACCGATTTTCTTGCATATACACATTTGGAAATCCATAACAAGTTGCTTCAAATCATTAGCTTAACATATTTAAGTTAATTAACCCTCATTCCAGAATTTTAAATTTAGGTATAAACCGATTTTCTTGCATATACACATTTAGAAATCCACAACGAATTACTTCAAATCATTAGCTTCACATAATAACCTTCTTCATCTTACTGAAGTTGGCATAAATCCAAAACGGATTTATTATTATTATTAAATATTATTATTAAATTAATAAATTCACAGTTTAAAGTTAATTAACTTTCTTCATCTTACTAAAGTGGCATAAAGGCATAACGGCAGTGCATTTGGCAAAATTCCACAATTTTACATTTAGGTATAAACTCGATTTTCCTGCATTTAAACATTTAGCAATCCATATCGAGTTGATTGAAATCATTAACGTCACATATTCAAGTTAATTAACCTTCGTCATCTTACAGAAGTTGGCATAAAGCCATAACGGCAGCGATTTTGGAAAAATTCCAGAATTTTACGTTTAGATATAAAACCGATTTTCGTGCACGTACACACTCAGAAGTCCATATCAAGTTGTTTCAAATAATTAGCTTCACATATTAAAGTTAAATAACCCTCATCATTTTACTCAAGTTGACATAAGACCATAACGGCAGTGCATTTGGAAAAAAAATCCATAATTTTACATTTAGGTATAAAACCGATTTTCTTGCACATACACATTCAGAAATCCATATCAAGTTGCTTCAAATAATTAGCTTCACATATTAAAGTTAATTAACCTTCTTCATCTTACCAAAGTTAACATAAGACCATAACGGCAGTGCATTTGGAAAAAATTCCATAATTTTACATTTCTTCTTCTTAATTGGCGTAGACACCGCGTACGCGATTATATCCGAGTTAACAACAGCGCGCCAGTCGTTTCTCCTTTTCGCTACGTGGCGCCAATTGAAAATTCCAAGCGTAGCCACGTCCTTCTCCACTTGGTCCTTCCAACGGAGTGGAGGTCTTCCTCTTCCTCTGCTTCCCCCGGCGGGTAGGCGTCGAATACTTTCAGAGCTGGAGTGTTTTCGTCTATTCGGACAACATGACCTAGCCAGCGTAGCCGCTGTCTTTTAATTCGCTGAACTATGTCAATGTCGTCGTATATCTCGTATAGCTCATTGTTCCATCGAATGCGATATTCGCCGTGGCCAACGCCCAAAGGACCATAAATCTTTCGCAGAACTTTTCTCTCGAAAACTCGCAACGTCGACTCATCAGTTGTTGACATGGTCCAAGCCTCTGCACCATATAGCAGGACGGGAATTATGAGCGACTTATAGAGTTTGGCTTTTGTTCGTCGAGAGAGGACTTTACTTTTCAATTGCCTACTCAGTCCGAAGTAGCACCTGTTGGCAAGAGCAATCCTGCGTTGGATTTCCAGGCTGACATTGTTGGTGGTGTTAATACTGGTTCCTAAATAGACGGCTCGGTTGTTGAGGCCGATGATATCAATATCGTCGGCATACGCCAGCAGCTATACACTCTTATAGAAGATGGTACCTTCTCCGTTTAGTTCTGCAGCTCGAACTATTTTCTCCAGAAGCAGGTTGAAAAAGTCACACGATAGGGAATCGCCTTGTCTGAAACCTCGTTTGGTATCGAACGGCTCGGAGAGCCCGATTCTGACGGAGCTCTTCGTGTTGCTCAGCGTCAGTTTACACAGCCGTATTAGTTTTGCGGGGATATTAAATTCAGACATCGCGGCATAGAGGCAGTTTCTTTTCGTGCTGTCGAAAGCAGCTTTGAAATCGACGAAGAGGTGGTGTGTGTCGATTCTCCTTTCACGGGTCTTTCCCAAGATTTGGCGCATGGCGAATATCTGGTCGGTTGTTGATTTTCCAGGTCTAAAGCCACACTGATAAGGTCCAATCAGTTTGTTGACGGTGGGCTTTAATCTTTCACACAATACGCTGGATAGAACCTTATATGCGATGTTGAGGAGGCTAATCCCACAGTAGTTGTCGCAGATTGTGGGGTCTCCTTTTTTACGGATTGGGCAGAGCACACTTAAATTTCAATCGTTGGGCATGCTTTCGTCCGACCATAATTTTACAAAGAAGCTGATGTAGGCTCCTTATCAGTTCTTCGCCGCCCGTGTTTGAATAGCTCCATAATCAAGTTGTCATCGGCCCCCGCCGCTTTCACATTCTTCAGGCGGGTAATTGCTATTCGAACTTCTTCATCTTGGTCGGGCAATGGGACGTCTGCTCCATCGTCATCGATTGGGGAATCGGGTTCGCCTTCTCCTGGCGTTGTGCATTCTCTGCCATTCAGCAGGCTGGAGAAGTGTTCCCTCCATAATTTTCAAAAGTATGCTCTGGGCATCGGTCACTAGATCACCTTTGGGGTTCTACAAGAGTATGCTCCGGTCTTGAAACCTTCTGTAAGCCGCCGCATTTTTTCGTAGAATTTTCGAGCATTAACCCTGTCGGCCAGCTCACGCATTTCAGCCTCTTTCTTTTTCTGCCTGCAGATCCGTCTCGCTTCCCTCTTCAATTCTCGGTATCTATCCCATCCCGCACGTGTAGTGGTCGATCGTAACCTTGCGAGGTAGGCAGTCTGTTTTCTCTCCGCTACGGCGCGGCACTCCTCGTCGTACCAGCTGTTCGTTTGCACTTTCCGAAAACTAAGGGTTTCGGATGCAGCTGTACGTAAGGAGTTTGAAATGCCGTCCCACAGTTCCCTTATACCGAGTTATTGACGAATGCTCTCAGAGAGCAGGAGTGCAAGCCGAATAGAAAAACGTTCGGCAGTCTGTTGTGATTGCAGCTTTTCGACGTCGAACCTTCCTTGTGTTTGTTGGCGTGCGTTTTTTGCTGCACAGAGGCGGGTGCGAATCTTGGCTGCAACAAGATAGTGGTCCGAGTCGATGTTAGGACCTAGGAGCGCACGCACATCTAAAACACTAGAGACGTGTCTTCCGTCTATCACAACATGATAGATCTGGTTGGTAGTTTTTCGATCCGGAGACAGCCAGCTAGCTTGATGAATTTTTTTGTGCTGGAATCTAGTACTACAGATAACCATATTTCGGGCCCCGGCGAAGTCGATCAGCCTCAACCCATTTGGGGATGTTTCCTCGTGGAGATTAATTTACCGACCGTAGTGCCAAAGATACCTTCTTTGCCCACCCTGGCGTTAAAGTCACCAAGCACGATTTTGACATCGTGGCGGGGGCATCTCTCATAAGTGCGTTCCAAGCACTCATAAAAGACATCTTTGGTCACATCGTCCTTCTCATCCGTCGGAGCGTGGGCGCAGATCAGCGATATGTTGAAGAACCTCGCTTTGATGCGGATTGTGGCTAGACGTACATTCACCGGAGTGAATGATAGTACTCGGCGACGGAGTCTCTCTCCCACCACGAATCCCGCACCAAACTTGCGCTCCTTTATATGGCCACTGTAGTAAATGTCACAAGGACCTACTCGTCTCTGTCCTTGTCCCGTCCATCGCATTTCTTGGACGGCGGTGATGTCAGCCTTTATTTTCACGAGGACATGAACCAGCTGGGCAGCGGCACCTTCCCAATTAAGGGACCGGACATTCCAGGTGCATGCCCTGATATCATTGTCCTTATTTCGTTTGCCATGGTCGTCATCAAAAGAGGGGTTTCTCATCCGAGGCTGTTTGTGGCTTTTCATTGGGATAAACTTTTTACGTGGCGGGTCCCAAACCCAGCGCACAACCCTATGCAGGGGATGTTTCGTCTTCTCACTTTAGCTCACCTTCGAACGGATGTTCTTAGGCTACCCAGAGGATACTTGGTCAAAGACCGGAAATCGTGAGCTGTGAGTCATATGTAAAAGAATCGTGTCTGGCCACTCCCAAGTGAATGGCGATCAGAGAACTTTCCTCACTTGCGTGAACTTCTACACATGACCCCATCCTTTTCTTGAATATTCATCGATTTTCTTGTTGATTCATCTTACCAAGGTTAACATAAGACCATAACGGCAGTGCATTTGGAAAAGTCCATAATTTTACATTTAGGTATAAAACCGACTTTCTTGCATGTACACATTTAGAAATCCATATCAAGTTGCTTCAAATTATTAAATTCACATATTAAAGTTAATTAACTTTCTTCATCTTACAGAAGTTGGCATAAAGCCAAAACGGCAGTGCATTTGGAAAAATTCCACAATTTTACATTAGGTATAAACCGATTTTCTGTATGTGGACATTTAGAAATCTATCGAGTTGTTTCAAATCATTAACTTCACATATAGAAGTTAATTAACCTTCGTCATCTTACCAAATTTGGTTAACAAGGTTTAACCCCATCTCCATTTGGAAAGTTCCATACCCGAACTTTACATTTAATAAAAGTGTCTTTATTGCATGTGCACATTTAGAATGGTCAAGTTGCGGGGAGTAACAAATAGCTGATCGCGAACATATTAAAGTTAATTAATGCATCTTACGATTTCGCATAAAGCCAAAAACCTTCTCTCCGAAAAATTCCGGCTTTACATTTACGAGTGATAAAACCCTTTCTTGCTTACTGGACCACATGAACGAGAAACAATAAGTTGCTTCAACAACAACAACAACATCAACTACAACAACCAAATTGACGACAACAGCAACGACTAAGGACATGAACTATCGGAATCCATGTTACGGAATCCGAAGAAGACGAATTACTCGCCTGCAGCCAGGAGACGAGTAAGAGTACTACCGGACATACCAACCAAAGTATACCGGTAGATACAGCAGTAAAAGCCCCTGATATAAGAAGCGTCCACCTCCAAAGCCCAGAATCAGCTGAGGAAAATCCGGTACCAGAGGGCAGTCTTCATTCTAGGGAAGATAGCCAAAGACCAGGCAGCCGGTACCCAGTTGATGAGGCCGAAACAAAGCGCCTCAAATCATCGTAGAGGAATATGAAGGCAACCTGAAAAGGAAGCAATCACAAAAATTGGCATAAAGCAAGCGAGAGAGCACTTTCAGAAGAGAAATCGCTCAATCACAGAAGTACCCGGAACTTAGGTAAAAACCGAGACTTTCTTGCATGTGAACACAGCAGCCAACAACGTTGCAAGGCATTTCTGCGATATTGCCAGAGATATCCTGCAGGTGGCCATCTTACAGAAAATTGGCATAAAGCACAATAAAGGAGAGATAGGTGGAAATTCGACGTCAGATTGTCGAGTATGGTATAAAAGCTATGTCCTGCTGCGACAATTTAGCGGGTCCTCATAAAGAGCTTCAAATTAATTAATTCATATTAAAGAAATTAACAGGGTCATCAAGTGCTTACGGACCAGGCCTGGCAGGATTTCCTGACGGGTAGTGTTGCTAAAATTAGCAACGCCTTTGTAGGCCTCCATTTGAGGCTTATACCCTGGTTACCCCCTCTAGAGGAGCCAGGCGAAAAACTCCTGAGGTGCATTAAGCTGCAGAACAAATCTATATCAGGTATAGATGAGTGGCAGCTAATCAAGGAGGAAAAACCAAATAAAGCAAGTAAGCCAATACTAGTGGCCATTTGTGATGAGTCCATTGAGGCTCTGAAGAAGACTGACTACAAAATCAGCTTCCGGAATCCGCAAAGCCAGGTTAAAAATATTCCAAGGCGACAAAGCGGCTGACGAAGACGACACGGAAGAGGTCGACGACGCCAGCCAGTTGCTAAAGAATGTGGGCATCGAAGAAACCCGAGATGCCCAATAACAACCTTAGATGCGTACAGATAAACCTGCAGCACTCGAAGAGTGCTACAGCGAATCTGACAACCCTCGTGAACGAGGGGGCATCGACATCAGCCTAGTACAGGAGCCCTGGGTCAATGAAGATACCATTAAAGGGCTGAACAGCAGCAACCATATCCTGTTTTACACACGGAACAAAGGTAAACCTAGGGCATGCATTCTTATCAATAAAAGTATAAATGCATTTCTTTGTCCTAATTACAGCACAGCAGATATCACAGTGGCAAAGGTGGAACAGAAGGATAAGCCCTTCTTCTTGGTTTCGGCCTACTTGGCCCATGACGAAGACATACCACCGACCCCGCTCACCAGACTAGTAGAGGAGAACAGGAAGGAAGATGTCCTAATAGGGTGTGATGCAAACGCAAGGCACACCGTTTGGGGTAGCTCCAGTATAAACACCAGAGGTGAGTCACTCTTGCAGTATATTCTGAATAGTAATCTAAGTATTTGCAACAAGGGCGATAAGCCAACTTTTATTTTCCCAAGCTCGGATAGGTTTCCGGGGTGGGAGGAAGTGCTTGACCTCACGCTATCAACAGACACAGACAGTCTCGTTGTGGATAACTGAAGGGTATCCGATGAGCCTTCCATGTCGGATCACTCCTGGATACTCTTCAGCATCCGCGAGAAGTACAGTGCGCCTCTCACTTACCGGAACCCTAGAAGAACGGCGTGGGAAAAATTTACCAGTATAGCAACAAAATGCCTTGAAAAGGGAGGCAATAAGAGCATCAGAAATCCTGAGGAATTAGATTCAGAAGTAGAGAAGAAAAAATCCTAACCACAACATTTTTAATAAATCTACTCCGCTAACAGTTTTAAAAAAGAGAAAGTCTCTTCCTTGGTGGAACAGTGAACTTAAGAATTTGAGAACCCAACTAAGGAAGGCTTTCAATGAGAGTTTTAGAACCAAAATCTGGCAGCCATATAAAGACTGTGTGAAAGAATACAAAAAAGCAGTCACAAATTTATAATTAGGTATAAAAACCGATTCTTTATATATACTCATTTAGCAATCATGTCAAAGTTGTTTCAACTCATTAAATGCTATCACATATGTAAGTTAATTAACACTCATCATCTTACTCAAGTTGACATACGACCATAACGCCAGTGCATTTGGAAAAAATTTCATAATTTTATATTTAGGTATAAAACCGATTTTCTTGCATGTACACATTCAGAAATCCATATCAAGTTGCTTCAAATAATTAGCTTCACATATTAAAGTTAAATAACCCTCTTCATCTTACTCAAGTTGACATAAGACCATAACGGCAGTGCATTTGGAAAAAAAATCCATAATTTTACATTTAGGTATAAAACCGACTTTCTTGCATGTGCACATTTAGAAATCCATATCAAGTTACTTCAAATTATTAAATTCACATATTAAAGTTAATTAACTTTCGTCATCTTACAGAAGTTGGCATAAAGCCAAAACGGCAGAGCATTTGGAAAAATTCCACAATTTTACATTTAGGTATAAAACCGACTTTCTTGCATATACACATTTAAAAATCCACATCAAGTTGCTTCAAATTATTAAATTCACATATTCAAGTTAATTAACCTTCGTCATCTTACAGAAGTTGGCATAAAGCCAAAACGGCAGAGCATTTGGAAAAATTCCACAATTTTACATTTAGGTATAAAACCGATTTTCCTGCATTTAAACATTTAGCAATTCATATCGAGTTGATTCAAATCATTAACGTCACATATTAAAGTTAATTAACCTTCGTCATCTTACAGAAGTTGGCATAAAGCCATAACGGCAGCGATTTTGGAAAAATTCCACAAACTTATATTTAGGTATTAAATCGAATTTTTTGTATATACTCATTTAGCAATCTATGTCGAGTTGTTTCAACTCAGTAACTTCACATATGTAAGTTAATTAACCTTCGTCATCTTACCAAAGTTAACATAGGACCATAACGGCAGTGCATTTGGAAAAAATTCCATAATTTTGCATTTAGGTATAAATGTATATAGGTATTTGGAAAAATTCCACAATTTTACATTTAGGTATAAAACCGATTTTCTTGCATATACACATTTGGCAAAGAATTTCATAATTTTACATTTAGGTATGAAACCGATTTTCTTGCACGTACACATTCAGAAATCCATATCAAATTGCTTCAAATTATTAGTTTAACACAATAAAGTTAATTAACCTTCATCATCTTACTTAAGTTGACATAAGACCATAACGGCAGTGCATTTGGAAAAAATTCCATAATTTTAAATTTAGGTATAAAACCGATTTTCTTGCATGTACACATTAAGAAATCCATATCAAGTTGCTTCAAATCATTAAATACACATATTAAAGTTAGCTAACCTTCTTCATCTTACAGAAGTTGGCATAAAGCCATAACGGCAGCGATTTTGGAAAATTTCAGAATTTTACATTTAGGTATAAAACCGACTTTCTTGCATGTACACATTAAGCAATCCATATCGAGTTGATTCAAATCATTAAATTCACATATTAAAGTTAAATAACTTTCTTCATCTTACTAAAGTTGGCATGAAGCCATAACGGCAGTGCATTTGGAAAAATTCCACAATTTTATATTTGGGTATAAAACCGATTTTCTTGCATATACACATTTGGCAAAGAATTTCAAATTTTACATTTAGGTATAAAACTCATCATTTTCTTGCATAAGACCATAACGGCAGTGCATTTGAAAAAGAAATCCATATCATTTAATATAAAACCGATTTTCAAATCATTAGTTTAACACATTGAAATCAAAGCTTAACATAAATAACCCTCATCATCTTACTTAAGTTGACATAAGACCATAACGGCAGTGCATTTGGAAAAAAATCCATAATTTTACATTTAGGTATAAAACCGATTTTCTTGCATGTACACATTAAGAAATCCATATCAAGTTGCTTCAAATCATTAGCTTAACATATTAAAGTTAATTAACCCTCATCATCTTACTCAAGTTGACATAAGACCATAACGGCAGTGCATTTGGAAAAAATTCCATAATTTTATATTTAGGTATAAAACCGATTTCTTGCATGTACACATTAAGAAATCCATATCAAGTTGATTCAAATTATTAAATTCACATATTAAAGTTAATTAACCTTATTCATCTTACTGAAGTTGACATAAAGCCATAACGGCAGTGCATTTGGAAAAATTCCACAACCTTACATATAAGTATAAAACCGGGTTTCTTGCATATACACATTTAGACATCCATATCGAGTTGCTTCAAATCATTTACTTCACCTATTTAAGATAATTACCAATCTTCATCTTACTGAGTTGTCATAAAGCCAAAACGGCAGTGCATTTTGGAAAAATTCCACAATTTTACATTTAGGTATAAAACCGATTTTCTTGCATATACATTTTTAGAAATCCATATCAATTTGCTTCAAATCGTTAGCTTAACATATTAAAGTTAATTAATCCTCATCATCTTACTCAAGTTAACATAAAACCATAACGGCAGTGCATTTGGAAAATTCCATAATTTTACACTTAGGTATAAAACCGATTTTCTTGCATGTACACATTTAGAAATCCATATCAGTTGGTTTAAAAACATTAGCTTCACATTTTATAGTTAAATTAACCTTCTTCATCTTATTGAAGTTGGCATAAAGCCAAAACGGCAGTGCATTTGGAAAAATTTAGCATTTAGGTATAAAACCGATTTTCTTGCATGTACACATTTAGAAATCCATATCAAGTTGCTTCAAATTATTAGTTGATTAAATTCACATATTAAAGTTAATTAACTTTCTTCATCTTACTGAAGTTGGCATAAAGCCAAAACGGCAGAGCATTTGAAAAAAATTACATAATTTTACATTAAGGTGCAAAACCGATTTTCTTGCATATACACATTTGGCAATCCATATCGAGTTGATTCAAATCATTAAATTCACATATTCAAGTTAATAACCTTCGTCATCTTACAGAAGTTGGCATAAAGCCAAAACGGCAGTGCATTTGGAAAAATTCCACAATTTTACATTTAGGTATAAAACCGATTTTCTTGCATGTACACATTTAGAAATCCATATCGAGTTGTTTCAAATCATTAGCTACACACATTAAAGTTAATTAACCTTCGTCATCTTACAGAAGTTGGCATAAAGCCATAACGGCAGCGATTTTGGAAAAATTCCACAAAATTTTTACATTTGGTATTAAACCGATTTTCTTTTAATATACACATTTAGAAATCATATCGAGTTGTTTCAAATTCATTAACTTCACATATAAAGTTAATTAAGTTTCTTCATCTTACTAAAGTTGTCATAAAGCCATAACGGCAGTGCATTTGGAAAAATTCCATAATTTTACATTTAGGTATAAAATGATTTTTTTGCATATTACATTTAAAATCCATAAGTTGATTCAAATCATTATTAAATTCACATTTAAAGTTAATTAACTTCTTCATCTTACAGAAGTTGCATAAAGCCATAACGGCATGCATTTGGAAAAATTTCATAATTTTACATTTAGGTATAAAACCGACTTTCTTGCATGTACACATTTAGAAATCCATATCAAATTTCTTAAAATCATTAGCTTTACCTAATAAAGTTAATTAACCCTCATCATCTTACTCAAGTTGACATAAAGCCATAACGGCAGTGCATTTGGAAAAAATCCATAATTTTAAATTTAGGTATAAAACCGACTTTCTTGCATGTACACATTTAGAAATCCATATCAAGTTGCTTCAAATTATTAAATTCACATATTAAAGTTAACTAACTTTCTTCATCTTACTCAAGTTGACATAAAGCCATAACGGCAGTGCATTTGAAAAAAAAATCCATAATTTTACATTTAGGTATAAAATCGATTTTCTTGTATATACTCATTTAGAAATCCATAGCAAGGTGCTTCAAATCATTAAATTTACATATTAAAGTTAATTAATCTTCTTCATCTTACTAAAGTTGACATAAAGCCATGACGGCAGTGCATTTGGAAAAATATTCCATAATTTAACATTTAGGTATAAAACTGATTTTCTTGCACGTACACTTTCAGAAATCCATATCAAGTTGCTTCAAATCATTAGTTTAACACATTAAAGTTAAATAACCCTCATAACGGCAGTGCATTTGGAAAAAAAAATCCATAATTTTAAATTTAGGTATAAAACCGATTTTTTTGCATATGCTTATTTAGAAATACATATCACGTTGCTTCAAATCATTAGCTTCACCTATTAAAGTTAATTAACCCTCATCATCTTACTCAAGTTGACATA
Source organism: Bactrocera neohumeralis (assembly GCF_024586455.1). Lineage (NCBI taxonomy): Eukaryota > Metazoa > Arthropoda > Insecta > Diptera > Tephritidae > Bactrocera > Bactrocera neohumeralis. Next base: position 14,888 of record NW_026090485.1, read on the forward strand.
AAGCCATAACGGCAGTGCATTTGGAAAAAATACATAATTTTACATTTAGGTATAAAACTGATTTTCTTGCATATACACATTTGGCAATCTATGTCGAATGGCTTCAATTCATTAGCTTCACATATTAAAGTTAATTAGTGTTCTTCATCTTACTGAAGTTAGTATAAAGCCAAAACGGTAGTGCACTTGGAAAATTCCAGAATTTTGCATTTAGGTATAAAACCGATTTTCTTGCATGTACACATTTAGAAATCCATATATAAAAGCAGTGCCTTTTGAAAGTTCCACAATTTTACATTTAGGTATAAAACCGCTTTTCTTGCATATACAAATTTGGCATTCCATGTCAAATGGCTTCAAATCGTTAGCTTAACACATTTAAGTTAATTAACCCTCATCATCTTACTCAAGTTAACATAAGACCATAACGGCAGTGCATTTGGAAAAAACCAATAATTTTACGTTTAGGTATAAAACCGGCTTTCGTGCATGTATCATTTAGCAATCCATATCGAGTTGATTCAAATCATTAACTTCACATATTAAAGTTAATTAACCTTCGTCATCTTACAGAAGTTGGCATAAAGCCAAAACGGCAGTGCATTTGGAAAAACTCCACAATTTTACATTTAGGTATAAAACCGACTTTCTTGTATGTGCACATTTAGAAATCCATATCAAGTTTGCTTAATTTTTAAATTCACATATTAAGTTAATTCCTTTCTTTATCTTTATAAAGTTGGCAAACCTTTTCCAACACATTTTGGCAAACTTGGGGCAAAGGGTTAAAACTGCTTCATTAAGTTTAAAATTAACCCCCCCTTTTTTTTCTAATTAAAAAAACC
>NW_026090486.1:0-28423 GCF_024586455.1 Bactrocera neohumeralis
AATCGATTTTTAACCTAAATATAAGATTGTGGAGTTTATCCAAATGCACTGCAGTTAACGCTTATTGAAATCCCTCAGCGGTGGCGGCGTGCTGGAAATCGTTGAAGAAGAGTTGCCACACACACGGCATTCTGGAAAAGTTATAGACGAAATGAATAAAATAGATCCTACTATAGACACAGTGGCTAGTAAACTAACCACCTTATTATTTACTTTATTTATAAAACAATATAAATGACAAAGTTTATTATTTTATCATAAGTGAACTTATATAGTTTTGGTGTCATAAAGAACTCAACTTCTTCTTGGCTCTTTATGTCAACTCCACAGTTAAAAATGAAAACACTCAGCTTCTTTGCGTAGGTCTAATCTTCGACTGAATTCATCTTTATTTCAATTTGTTGCTTCGCGAGTTAACAAATTGTTGTTTGTTGCGAGTAAAAGGAATTATATTTATTTGGGCAGTACACTTATTTTCGTGTTTCCTTTTTTATTCATAATTTCTTCTTGACTACATTTTATAATCTAAGTGCTATTTATACTTATGAAATGCGGCTGCTGTTATCTGCTTGCAACTTCTTTGTTGTAATTCGATATCTGTTATCTTGCTAGAACAAAGATAGTGTTGTTATGCTTATCAGTTTTTCGTTATGGAATTCTGTCTGTTGTGTTTATAATGCGGGAATTTTATTGTTTGTTTAGGTTAAGTGTGAAATTTACTTACTTAGGCTATCTTCAGCGTCGCTAACTCGCTCGTAATGAGATCTCGCCGAATTCAACAGTTGCTAAACTTTGGATGCATCTAATTCACCTGTGCGCGCCTTGCTGTTCCATTGTGCGAGAAATAGCAGATGCATGAAACTGGAGAAGATTGATTTCTGCCATGTTCAATCGAAGCATGTAAAATGCGGGTATGTCTTACAATTTAGTACAATTACAACAAAGATTTTATCAGAAAATATCGCGTGAATCCTTTAGGATAGTGTCAAACCAATTTATTTACGGAAATCGCCAATTGAAACTCTCAAAAATAAAAAAGTTCTTACTCCTCACAGGAGGTACCAGAAATTATGTTAATGATTAAATCAAACGCAGGACTAAGACACGCGCGTTTATTACAGCAATCCAAAGGAGAAAAGATATTTACAGCGATAGTAAGACAAAAGTTAAACGAAATAATAGAAGTAAGGAAAATACTAGGTAATTGAGGAACGACGCACAGGGTGCATCGTGTGAAATTAAATAATAAATTTCTTTTTTGCAGTTTTTTATATCTATATTTTCTTTTTTTGCATTTCGCAATTTCTTTATCAATTATTAATTTACCATCTTTTTGAAAAACTTTCTCCATACATTTAATTCTAAGTTTATCTTTATTTAGAACTCTTTCTTTTTTCTTAATCCTATTGGCTTCTACAAATCCTTCAAGATTTCTAACTATTCTGTCTATTTCGTTATAGTCCAAGTCAGTTTGGTAAAGCATCCGTTATTTTGTTCTTTTTTTATTATAATTTTTATTTTTTGATCCTTTCTAGGAAATTAGACTCTTTTATTCTGGAGGGTCCGGAGTTCAGAATCGCAGAATTGAGGTTTTGTTATAAACCAGAGGGTCCCCCTTACGGTGGTGAATCGCGGTTTCAAAATATTTTCTTACTTGGCTGGTCGAGCCTTAAATTATTCTTAATGGTTTAAACTTAATTGCTTCAATTGATTGGCTTAAATATTAGATGTATATACATAGGTGGGGATTACTATAGTGACCACCACCCACACTCCCCGTCAGGATATTAAACACAATATTTAAACGTTCAACCAGTGTTTATTTTTTAAATAACAAAGTCTTGAATATAGTTCTTAAGATTACATGTAGTACACACATACGCACTAGCATAAACGTTTTCGCGGACAACGGCTCGGCACGACTTATAGTTCACGGCAACTCAAACTCAACTGAACTTTGGCTGGTTTGTCTTTGTTCGTGTTTCGTCAAAAGTTCGTCCAGTTAAAGGGTTGCGTGTCATTGTGTTCTTTTGTCAGCGTTGTATTGTTGACCACTTCTAGTCCGGTATTCGGATCCCACATATATGTGGGATGGCCGATTAAATTGTTGATTAAAACACCGCGTTTTTATATGAGATGATTACAAATGAACTTTATTAAATTACTAGTATGACCGCAAAGAAATAATTGCAATGGCCGGATAAAAATATAAAAGATTAAATAGCGATCACGTCCGCTGTGATCTGCTGTGGTCTTGCGTGGTCCATGGTTGCCGGTGGTCTGTATGTTTGTCTGTCTGTCCTTAATTCGTCTTCGTCCCTACTGTTTCGTTGTCATTCCAGTCCGTTCGCTGCTGTCACATCTGTTCCCTTCACAGTGTTGCATTTCTATTTCAGTCTTATTGTTCGTTTATACAGTCCTACATATATTTAATAAATATTAATTAATATAATCTTACTCCTTCTTCTCCTCGTCTTTTGTGGTATGTTGGCCTCTTCTTTTCTTCAGTTCTTTGGTTTCTAATGATTTTCTAGTGCTTTGGTTTCCCTCGATGGCTACGCCGCTGCTTGGCGTACTGCCTATGTACTACCTCTCGCACGAGGCTTATGTACGTTTACCGGTTAGTGTTCACTAATCGCGACCGTTATGGTACTAGGGATACATTTCTCTCCCTTTATACGACTAATGCCGGTATTCTGCTTCTCACGATTGTCTCATGTCTCTAATTGAGACAATCGTAATTTAGTGACTCTTTTAGTCAGGATGTCTCATTTTGGTATTCTGGCAGATACAGTCTCAAAAATATTCACCAAATAGTATGGTGAAAAGAAGGGCAGCAATCAGCTGTTTAGTTTAGCTGATTAGAGATGAGTGCAAGTGCACAATCGTAAACGACAAAACGACCCATCGCGGCCGAAAAGAATGGAGGAGCTTTGGGCGGAACTCTCCGTGCAATTAAATGCCCTAAAAGGGCCCACCCGGAACCCCATAAAATGGAGAGAGGTAATATTTAACCATAGATATTGGCATATGTATGTATTTATGTCCTTTGATTTACAGAATCTGAGCCATTGGAAAAACCAAATAAGATCACGCGAGTTATAGATTAAAAACGTTGTTTACTGTTCGGTAGTAAGAATCAATCCGCCTCTGCCATCAGATCAGCAACTCGAGTCTGCCCCAATGTGTGGGTGTACCGCACATTCTAACATATGCTGAGTCGGCTATTTTGGTCACGTACTGGCTGATCATGCGATGTGGTGCACAACTGCATGCCGTCAGACGTAGCCTGAGATGTAACTCCCCAGAGCCACTCTGAGAAGTCTCCTGACTTCTTTTATTTATGATTTTCAAACTTATCTTTTCATTTTTTCTTTTACATAAGTAAATAGTAACAATAATTATACTTATTAATATTGTTATAATTAGTGAGGCACTTATGCCATAGGAAACGTTTTTATGATATTTTAGTTCCTTTATTTCTTTAATGTTCTTGAAATGATTTGGTACAATATCTTCAAATTTTATTTTTGACTCATAGCTTTGGTTTAAAATTTTTACAGGATGTATCAGTCTATCAACAAATTTTGTCTTGTTGTTACTAAATTTTTCATAATTAATTTTAATTTCACATTTCTCAAAATTTAATATATAGTTATTTTGCAGTACAAAATCTCTGTCATCACAATTATGTATAAGTTTCAAGTTTTTTGTGTTCTTGATGATTAAAGTATCATCGCTTATTTCTTGTATTATTGTAGTATTGTTATATTTAAATTCACAAGCGTTAAAAAAAAATAGTAAAATAGTCCAACTTCATCAGCCATTGTTGTGTTCTTATTTTTCTATGACCTGCTGCAAAGCACATAACAAGTTAGAGACTGATATGGCTCAATTAGAGATGAGACAAACTCGCCAGAACACCAAACCGTCTCAAAATAGATTTCACCACAGATTCGTCTCTATTAAAGACTTGAGACTGCTCGCAGAATACCGGCATAACACTGCCTAAACGTTGGGCGCCAATTAACTTCCCTTGCGTGGGAAGTATTAAAACAATTGGTTTCCGTTCCGCTATACGCGGTAGAAATAAAACACAACGTGTTGGTTTGAGTGCGGTAATACTTGCTACGCTCTGATCTCAAGCTGATCACTCACTGCGCTCGCCGATTACTCACTGATCTTTATTAGTAAAATTACTTTTATTTATATTCTCAGAATTCTAAAGTGTAACGGCTTATTACTAAAAATGCTTTGGCATTACAATAAGTGATGAAATGCCAGAGCAATGAATTTCCAATTATTCTCATTATCAGAACAAATAATGGAATATTGAATTATGCTTACTTATCAAAACAAATGATATATTAATTTCTTATTAATTAAAGTATTCTGCTGACCAAGCAGTAATACCGTGGGAAGATACAATTTGTTTACATTTATCATAGTGTCTGTGTGGCTGCTGCCGTTAACTTACATATAAATTATTGCCGGTTAAATTAAAACAGCTAAAAAAATTTATATTTTTGGTCAAAATGACATTTATTGTTAAATGTTCTTCTTAGACTAATCACAATTTCAATTTATCCATTATTTATAACTTAAAAATTACTTGTGCTAGCACTATTGACTTATTAACTTGTGTCTCGTTATTCCGCGTATGCCGGATGCTGGTTTGCAATGTTTGCATTATTTTTGGTCAGCCTGGCTGTAGTTTATACTGCGCGTGCCGGATGTTGATTGGTTAATTGCTTATCCAGCATTGTCATAGCATCATTTAGACATCATGATAATACTCCTCTTGAATATTAACGCGTTACATATGAACAGTACAAACGTATTTTTATAGTAACAAAATTAAGTTTATTTAAAAGAAATTATTAAAATTAATAAAAAAGGAATACAAATGTAATTAATGTAATTTTTCAGCAGTCCCGTCTTCGGTGGTTGTTGATCTACGACTTCTTTCTGACGATTCTCTCCGAGTCGTATTTTCGGTCGCCATTAAATCAGAGGCGCATTTTGTAGCAAATATGCTCAGAGACGCATTTTTGTGGCGTGACAAACGTAAAATATATTTTCTGTTTCCCGCGCGAATTACGATATTACATGTAATTTATCAAAAATTACATATTTTCCGTTTGAATAAAAAACTCCGGCTAATTTTCCGTACTGTGCGGCTTGCCGTTCAGTTTATTAATCATTTTATTCTTTATAAAAATATTATTTGCTAAATTTACTTGGAGCCGTTGTGCTGACTTGACATTCCTCAGCATCAACGACCCGGCATATCTTAAATAAACATATCAAATAATAACAGTGGCATTGGATTTCATTTTTAAAGGAATTTAAAAGATGATTACTTGCTAATGCATATTTCTTTATTTATGTATTTATGCATGTTAATATGTATGTATGTAGTTGAATCTAAAGATTCAACTTACATTTTAGAGGAATGAAAAATATTTAGAAAATACTTGTCTTTTTTGGTATATCGACAAGTTTGAAAGTGGTGTAGTCGTTTGACGACGCAACTCGCGTGAGGTAATTCGTCAAATTCATTCGATGCGTTCAGTAGTCATATTTGTCCCAAACTGCTACATTTCCATCAATAACTAGTATGTAAGTTATTTTTGATCACCTTTCTATAACTCCTTCCGCGGTAGCGACGGTGTTGTCGACTACCCAAAGTTACTTTGAAATGTGCTAACACGTTCAGTTTCGTTCTAAAACTGTTTATTTAATAATTCGTAAGCTTACTGCTAGCCTACTACATATTCTTACCGTCGCTGCTGCCGTTAGCGTCGGTCTCTAATTGCTTCCAAAGGCATTTCCCACGCTCATGTGCCATGGTCATGCATCGAGCTGAACATCGAATTACAACAGCTGACCAAACATTTAATTTGATCGCGCATATTAAAGTAAGGTGCTATGAAATCTCTCTATATGCTAGTGTTGGGAACTATCGAGTGATTTCAACTATCGATTGTTAATGACTGAATGATTTTGACTATCGAATGAATTTTTTCGTTCATTCATTCATTCATTTATTTTATCAAATTCAATAACTAAGCAAAGGCGTGCTCTTCAAACAACAAAAAAGTATTGGAATTTTATTCATTTTTAATTAAACCAATACAAAGGTTTAATTTAATTCAATATTTTAATAAAACATAAAAATAGTAAAGCACAGAAAAGATATTCAATATCTTATAAAATAAATATAAATATAAATATCAGAAGAACGCAAAAAAATATTAATTATATATTAAAATTGCTATTTAAAAATATTATTTGATCTAGCTTTTCACCTTTAAATCTATTTCTTCTATCATTTATTATTTGCCCAGCTTTAGAAAAAACCCTTTCGGAAGGAACTGAAGTAGCAGGTATACATAAATATTTTTTGGAAAGCTCGTAGAGTTCTGGAAAAGTTGCCTTTTTGCTGTCCCAATAGTTTAAGGGGTTTTGATGTCTCTCAACGAAATCTTGTCTAAGATATTGTTCCAAAGAAATATGTGCATTAACACTAGGGGCGTTGTGACAAATAGTTTTTGCTTCCGCTACCTTTTGGTCAAGTAGAGTCCAAAGAGATAATTTACTTTTATCCGCGAGTAATTCAATTACTGGGGCTGTAGCAGTCCTTTGGTTCCGCTGTATGAATGCTGATACCTCTTCTCCCAACCATTTTTGAGCATTACTAGAGTTACTTTCATTTCCAAAGGCAATCTTTTTAAACCGTGGGTCTAAGAAGGTCGATTTGGCACACATCTTGTCAGACTCTAGTTGGCCAAGTCGTCTCGAAATTACTTCCAACAAACTACTTTTCAAGCATTCTCCCTCCATAGTTTTCATTTGCTGGGATCTTATTGCATATTGCAATCCTCTGACTATAGGCACCACTAGTGACATCGTTGGGTAGTTTTGTGCTGAAAGTTCTGTTGTCATATGCTCTATCGGCTTCAATACAGTGATAGAATCACGTAACCTTTCCCATTTTGATGCATTCAGAAAGTTCGGTGCACTTGGTAAGGAAGTTAGTACAGCAGAGAGCGGCTCTTTTATCAAGCATATACGTTCCATCATTATAAGGCCAGAGTTCCATCTAGTAGCAACGTCTTGCTTCATCTTAAGTTCAGCTACTCCCATTTGCTTTTGCATATTTTTAAGTTTTTCTGCTGCTTGAGAGCTATGATGGAAATATGTTACTATAGCTCTGCATTTCGTTATAAGCTCTAAAATCTGAGGAGCAGTCTTTACAGCATCCACAACGCATAAATTTAGGGTGTGAGCGACACATGGGTGGTGGTGTTTTTGCAGTATATCCCTTATCGCTTTTTTAATATTTGCACCGTTATCACTCACTATCGTCACTATTTTGTTAAAAATTGACCACTCGTCAAAAATGCTTTTTAATTCTGTGGCTATATTTTGAGCAGTATGTGAGCCGAACACTTCTTTAGTTGCCAGGACTGCTGAGTTCATTTTGCTTTCCCAAATGAAATTACTAGTTACAGACAAAAAAGACTTCTGGCTATCAGTAGTCCACATATCTGTTGTTATAGAAAGGTGTGAAATATTTTGCAAAATGGCATGAAGCTTTTTCCGTGTCTCGTTATATTTTGAAGGCAACATTGTGTTGGAAAGAAGTTTTCTGTTTGGGATTGAATACAAAGGCTGAAGCTTTTTTGTATATTCTCGAAATCCTTCATTTTCAACAATAGAGAGTGGTTGCATATCTCTTGTAATCTTTTTAATAAGAGACTCATCTATACTTCTCTTTTCAGTTTCCGAAAGCTCAGATCGCGTGCTTGTAACAAATAATTTTGTTTGCATTGCCCTTCTTTTTAATGGTTCACCACCTGAAACATTTCTACTGGGTATTGTTGAAGAACTTGTAGTTTCTACGTTCACAGGAGGGACCAAAGAAGCACTACTTATCTCACTTTCAATAGTTTCCACTGTTAAGTTCACATCTCTTTGCGTTGAAGAACAGCTTGGCATATCTAAGTCACTTACAGCAGGTGCTCGTTCAACTATCGCCGAAGAAGTCTCCTCCAAACTATGTGATGATGGATGCCTTCGTAGTAGGTGATCGTTCATATTTGATGTGTTACCAGCAAACTTTAAATTTTTTTTACAAATATTGCAGTTGACGTTATTACGATTTTTAGTAAAAAACTCCCACACGGCTGATCTCTTTAATCCAGGGCGCATTTTTGTATTATCTAATTATGTATAAAAATATTTTCAGAATTTTCTTTACAAAATACATAAATACATTTTATATTACCACAGAAAACACTGCAATTAAAAATCTAATACCAATATTTATATAAGTTGCGACCCAATTCAAATGTTTTACTATTGATGCTGCAAATAATACCAACAGTTAAAACGGTTAAGTGAATGTATACATAGTTACAATTCTGAATCGCAATACATAACCAAGTTGCCAACCTGCTTAATTCAAAGCCATTGGATTTTATCAAACCGACTAGAAACTGTCATTTAATCTTGCCAAATACCGATGACCATATGAATCTACTTTAGTCATCTTATTAATTTGGCAATGCCTCCTACATTATCGCTTTATAAGTCTATATTTATTATTATTAATACTTTTCACTTAAATCTATTTTAAGCATCTATTAACTTCTACCACTCATACATGCATTCAATTTAATTTCCATTATCACACATAATTCAACATAAATCATTCAACATAATTTTGAAATACACACAATTTAAGCATTATTCGTACATTTGCTGAATATAATACCATTTACTTGAAATGGAATAAATGAATTCGAACAAAAAATCTTTGCTAGCTATCTACTTGCATAAAATCATTCATTCGAAAAGTCATTCAATAGCGAAAAAATACTAATGAATGAAAAAATAGTATCGAACAAAATATTCGTTTTGAACGAAAAATTGGTATGAACGAAAAAATTCGAATGAACGAAAAAATTCGAATGAACGAAAAAATAGTAGTGAGTGATTTCTTGAAAACTGTCGAATGAATGAAAATTACTGAACTATCGAATAATTTGATTGTTTTTATGATAGTCCCCAACACTACTATATGCCCATTTGTTGTACTATGGAAAGGAGGGGTTGTTAAAATTTCTGCTCAAAAATTATCCTTAACGTTATTGTTTGTGACTTTTGACTTACCGTTATCAACCATCACATTCTTCGTATTTTCAAAAGAATTAAAGATTTGTAATAAAGCTTTTTTTACGTCAACAATTTCCCTTGATGCAATTGGAATAACTGGGGCGAATTTTAAAAATTTGTCTACGCAGGTTAAAAAATTATGTTTATCAGTGGAATAAATATCTATATGTAACACTTCCCCAGGACGGGATGGTATCGGAGTCTTTCCTAGCTCTGGTTTAGTCTTGAATAATTTAAATTACTTTACTCCGATGGCTGTCTTGTTTGGTTATATTGTTATTTGAATGCCAAAATTGTTCTGCTCTTTATTACTAATCTTAAATATAACATGACTTAATTCTAAGCTTAAAGCTAGCGGCTCCTGTTACAGCTATTCCATAAAACCTTTTTGTTTATGCATGTGCACCAAATGCTGTCAGCAGTTTCGGTGAGAATGTCTACACAAAAATTCTGAACTCCTCCCTTTGTTGAATGAATCGTCCTGATTCAAAGACGAGTAAAAATTAATTATTTCATTTATTTAAGTTAAGTTTTGCTTTATTGAGCTATGAAATGTAACTGGAAATAGTGCAATGAATGTTGTTGTGTTGAAATAAATATTTGTTGTCTTAACTCTCCCTCCTCGAATTCCTACTTGTCCTCAAGTAGCTTTAAAATAATGGTATGTTATTAAATTGTGGTTGTGGTTGGTTGTTTGTTTCATGTTTGTCGAAACTTTTCCAATTTGCAGGTTTATGTTTTCCTTTGGTTTTATACAGAATTTTTGTACTACAACTATTGCTACAATAATGGCCGATAGAAAAGTTATATTGGTACGGTACGGTATGCTTGATTTTCTAACTTCAAGCATAAAAGCAATGCAGTTGGTAAATCAGCAGGCTCCTTCATGCCAAGAAGACGTGAAAGGTCTCTACGTAATCCGCGAATAAAGGTATCAAGAGCTTTATCCCTGTACTTGGTCATTAATTATTCTGATTCCCTGCCTAATTCCATACAGCCTGTTTTATTAAGGATCAACGATAAATGTTTATAGACGTTCTTCAACAGACTGGTTAGAACCTTGTGCTATGGTGGTCTTTTTGTACTCTAATGTACTCATCCCTTTTGTCTGCATAGTGTAGCATAAGGCCTTTGGAGATGCCACTCCAATTTAAAGGTACGTTGTACGATTATAACGCAGTGTCTGCGTTACCAGTTATTTTATTGCGAGTAGTATGCAAAATACCAAAGTACTTTGCCGTACCAACTGTGTGTTCGTATGTTCTTAAAATTCTGTCTACACTTTTTTTCCATGAGCCAAACACGGCTGTGTCACCGGAAAATCCTCTTAGACTTTTTACTATATCGGTCACTTTGTCTAATTCTCCTAAATTACTTAGGTGCTGTGCTCTTGGTCAATTCCTTGACACTCTACATTAGTAAGATCAAATTGGTAATTGTTCATATAAAACTTGCCGAATGGCATTTGTTAAATCGCCAGGTTGGGCCAAATTTCTATTTTTTTGGTATGTCACTTGTCTTTGTATCTGTCTTTGTCGTTTGTGGGTATCTTCTTCAATATTAATTATTGGAGATCTAATTTGTTGGATTAGCCATCCGTTTTTTTCAAAATTTAATTTGGGCTTGCCTTACAAGACTTGCAATTCACCGATGTCCCACGAAATTCAACTTTTAAGTTTTTCTAGCCTCGTTGGTCCCTGCTCGGGCGCCAGTTAAGTTTGCCAGTAAGCTGTGGTTCAACGGCAGCGGCGTCGGCGTTCTTAACGGCAGAGTTTATCGGATGTTGAATGGTCAGCAGAATTTACAATATATTGAAGAGGATGATTGTTTATTTTCATTATTATTTATTGATCAGCAACAATGTCGATCGATTCTGGGAGTTGCAGCGGATGTTTGTTTTAACAAATGTATGTTGTTGAACTTTAACTACGACATGGGTGCAATGAATGTTGTTATGTTAAAATAAATATTTGTTGTGTTAACTTATATAAGTTAACTTATTTTAAGTTTTATTTTCTTTTTTAACACGTTTTGTCAAAACTGTACTTGTATTTTAAATTCTAAATTGCTGGAGCGATGTCCAACCAACTTAGAGAACAGCCGAATTATAAGTGAAACTTAAATCTTATCTTATGCTATCACCAACTTAATATTCTAAGCGCCGGCTGAGCGAGACGTCGGCAGCGACGCATATTGTTAGTGGCGTGCTAGTAGCGTCATTAAAATCCGTAATATTACTACTACTACGTACACTGTTTAGCAAAATATTTATTTATTTATTTCTGGCATCTGAGGCCTTAAGCTAATATGAATGTAGGTATATAGTTTTGGTGCTAGTTAAAGACACTAAGTTTCTTAGCTCAGCTCCAATCTTTAACTGAGTTCAACTTTATTTTTATCTGTCCAGCTAATATACTAATTTTATGTGCGCGCATTATACATGTTACATATAAACACTTACATATATTTGCATGATTTGCATACATGCCAGAGGAATTTGCTTGGTCAGCAAAAATGTGTAGACAAACTTGATTCGTTTCAAGATAGAGTTCATATATGGAGTCTATCTTGAAATGAATATTGTTTATTTATAACTTTTTTTCTAGGGAGTGTACGTCAATATGTGACTATATACAGTACGCAAATAATTTAGGTGAAGTTAAGAAAGTTAGTGTGAGTGGTAAGAGTGATGTTAATTATACAGTATGCTGCGAAATAATAGTATGTTCATATTTCATTATATAAGTTACAAATTGTTTTGTTATTGGGTTTTTTATTCACTGCGATATGACTCGCTTTTTCAACTCCAACTTTACAACTGATTACTTAATATTAAATGCTTCTAACTCTAGCCTATTATTACACATCATGCTATTGATGTACCGTAATTCCGCATTCCTTAGCAAAGTCCCATTCGTTTAAACCGCCCGCACAAGTAAAAACAAATAAAGTGCTAAGCCGATTTTGATACTGTGTTATCAAAAACATTTCATTTAATGATCTTTAGCGCTCTAGTTAGACAAATTAACCCAGCACATATTTCAAGAGTAGCAGCATATGGGTTACTAGCTGCTATGTTAACTTATATAGTGTGGGCAGTTTTGTGGTCCACTTTTTGAAGTATTTTAATAGCCTGAATTTCCTTTTGTTTAATGAATATAGGGCAGCTTCTAAAGTAAGGTGAGTGGTCGGCGAAGCTGGTGTTGTTTTCTCTGCAGTTATGGCAGGCGGACGGGTAGTGGCACTTTTCAACAGCGTCTGGTGATGTATGAAACGTTTGCGAGCAATTTGAGCATAGCTTTTGGTTTTCGCAGTATTTCGTGAGGTGTCCGTAGCGGTGACAATTTTTGCATTGTAGAGGCAGGGGTATGTAAGGTCGGATGCGTACTTTTTCGTAACCGATAGAGATTGTGTCAGGTAGTGGAGCGTTGAAAAGCTAATAATTATTAAACCGGTTTCCACAAGTGTTGAGTCATTATTGCTTTCTTTACGCATAATTTTTCGCACTTCACTTACGCTTTGATCTTTAAGTTCATCTGAGATTTCGTTTTCGGGTATTCTACGAAGGTCGTTGCAGTAGACAACATCTTTGGTGAAATTCAGATTAGACATCATTATTTTTTTTACTTGTATGTAAGGGGATAAATTTTTTAGTTTTTCGAGTTTCTGAGCTTGTGTAAATTATTCATTCTTCCACTTAGATGTGGAAAAAAAACAAATTTTGTTTTTTAACGTTAACGTGCTTTATTGAACTTTATATTACGACTGCTTAATACTAACAATTATAACTTACTTTACACCTATCAATAATTTATGGTCACATTGCACTTCAATGTGACCGTATAAAACTCGGCTGCGCTGTTGTTGTAACTTTGCTGTGGTGTTTTCGCAATTTGATATTCTGCGTTTCCTGTTGACGAATTAATGCAGAAATATCGTCAGCAATCTTGGCTTATTAATTTTATTTGTATTCGCTTGTGTTAGCTAAATTTTGGTGTTAACTAATTTGGTGTTAACTCCTCCGCCCTTAAATTCGAGCGTCCTCGTTCGAAGGGTCTTCACAAAATTTAGGTAAATCGTCAACGCATATTTTCGTGGTATTACAGCCGGTTATTATTTTATTTAGTCTTCTATTTACTCTATGTTTTTTTAAATTTGCTTTTAATAATACAAATATGCCTACAGTTATTATTATTGATATAATTGTTACATTTGCAGAAAAATAAATATAATTTTTTGTCTTTAGCAAAGAAATTTCTTTTTCTTCATTTAATTGTAGTTTTTTTATGGACTTGAGAGATAACATTTCTTCTACTTTACTATTATTTGCCATTGGTTGCAATATTGCTGGTAAAGGATTGCTACTAGTTATTACCTTAGAAAAATAGCTTTTACCATCTATTTCGATATTAGTATTGTAGTGTTTTATTAAATACGTGCCATTTAACTTCATTGTTTCGTTTTCAAATTTTACGAAACCTGTATATTGGTTTAGAAACAATACATCATTTGTTATTTCTTCAATCTCTTTTACATGATGATTATTAATTTTCGTACAATTGTCGACTTTACTTTTTAGCAGATGTGCTATGCATGTGCTATTCGTAATATCTTCTACTATATTTCTTGAACATATCGATAATTTATTATATGACTTACATTCTTTACTTTTCCCGTAAACTTTATTCTGGCAAATTAAAATTGACTTAAATTCGATTTTATTTATTAATTCCTTTTCTTTTATTGGTCTTATTTCTAAAGTTTTACAATCGTTTTGCTCTGTGGTAGGCAAATTTATTATATAAATTAAGCTTTCTTTATTTGAAGCGATTTTTATTTCAGCAAATTCTAATGCTTCATCTACATTAACGAATGGTATGTTTTCATCTATTAAAAATTGTTTATTTATTATGTTAGATTTGGCCCAGTGTATGGCGTATGCTATATTAATTAGCTCTTCCTTTATAATTTCTAATTTAAATTTTATTTGTAATATTAAGTCATTCGCAACTTCTTTTTCTTCTCTCACCACTTTATATATCTTATTAGTATTATCTATGATTTCGTTTATTTTCTCATTTGTCAGTTTGTTAATTATTAGCTGTCTATTATTACTTTCTAGTACATTATTGATTTTTTCCATTAAAATATTGTAATCGGCATGGTCTGGATTTCCGGCAATCCATTTCCATGCGGAGCCTATAAAGTCTAGTGATCTCCTAACTTTACTGTTTATTCTAATTCTATCAAGATAATTTTTCGATTGGTTTATGAGGGATGTCAGGATGGGTTTCAATGGATGGTTTGCTAATTTATCATTAATTGTCATTTCTACACGGTTTATTGTGTTGTCGTAGTCTTGTAATTCAATTGTATGGATTATTTTGAATGTGCCTGTTTGTAGTTTTGCGGGACCTGCGTCGATTGTGACTAGTTGGGATGATGAATAGTCTAGTATTTGTACGTTTCCGTATGCCATGCAGGCAAAAAGTCTAAAAAAAACAAATATATATATAATGGAGTATTATTTTGGATAATAAATTGACACTGTAGTTTCATCTAAAATTAAAAGTTTTTTAT
The DNA here is from genome assembly GCF_024586455.1 of Bactrocera neohumeralis. NCBI lineage: Eukaryota > Metazoa > Arthropoda > Insecta > Diptera > Tephritidae > Bactrocera > Bactrocera neohumeralis. Next base: position 14,764 of record NW_026090486.1, read on the forward strand.
TTTATTTATGTCTATTTACACTACTATTTTTCCTAATAATATTACTTAATATCCGTTGAAAAATTGCTGGTGCAGTTTTCAGGCCAAACGGTAAGCAGGTCCATTGAAAGTGACCCTCTTGAGTTACGAAAGCTGTCTTTTGCCTATCTGTAATCTTTAGGGGAATTGACCAAAAGGCAGAATTTATATCTAATTTTGTAAAATATTTACAATTTCGCGCTTTTTCCATTATGTCCTCGATTAGAGGAAAAGGTTGAGATTCAGGTATTACGATTTTGTTCAATTCCCTAAAATCTATACACAGTCTAGATTTCGTCCCTTCGTCCCGTTTGTATGCCAATGTGACTGGGGCAGCAAAGGGGCTATATGACTCCTCGATCAGGTCTCTTTCTAACAGCTTCGCTATCTGCTCCTCTATTTCTTTTTTATCATCTATAGTACACCTATATGGACGTTTACTGGGGTATTTTTCAACGACTAGATCTATGTGAGCTTCATAGATCCGCACTGTCCCTATATCGTATTTATCTTTGGCGGATACACTTTTGTATCGTTCAACTAATTTATTGATTTCGTTTTTTTCTTCACATAATAAGTGGTTAATTTGAATTTGAAAATTTTCTTTTACTATATGTTCATTGAAGTTTATAACAAATCTCATATCATTATTCTTTTTTATCGTTTCTTTTGAAATATTTTCTTGTTTATCAATTTCTTTTGTGTTCAAACAACTCTGTTTGACGTTTAAATTCTCGTCGTGAGTCAATTTGAATTCTTTTATTGAATCTAAACCAAGTAGGAGATCGTATTTGAAATTCATATCATCAACAACAAATATTTTAATTTTTTTTTCCATTTCGAAAATTTTTAGTTTTACCTCTATCCAGCCTTCGGCTTTCTTTACACCACTGATTGTTTGTAAATTATTAGTATTATTTCCCTGATTATTGACTACGTTCTTTTTTTTTCAAGAATTTTGAATTGATTAATGACACGTTTGATCCGGAATCATAGATTCCGTCCAATTCAAGGAAATCATTGAGTAATACTTTTATTTTAATCAGTGGTGTCAAGATTAGTTTTTTGGACTCTCGTGTTCTAGTTCTACCTCTAATTCCGCGTTATTGACATGTTTGATTTTTTCATTTTTTTGTTCTCCATTTTCTTTATTCTTGAACCAGCAGTTCGATTCCGAGTGGCGCCGTCCGGGCTTATTATTTTTTTCACATATTGTGCATGCATTTTTCTCAGGTTTGGTCTTTTGGGTATCGGTTTTTCGTTCTTTTTTTTTCTCCGCCAGGTGTTCCAGTTTTCCCAACGCGCCGAATAAGTTTTCAGTTTTTTTCAATGATTCACGATCTAGCTTATCAGTAATAAAGTTTGGCAGAGCTGTTGTAATCAGGTCGATCAGCATTCCCGTGTCCGTGGTTTTACGAATTTCTAATAATAGTCGTTCTTTTTTTACCGCGAAGTCTACCAGAGACCCCGAATGGTATTTATACCCCAATGCATACCTGACAGGTGCCCAACCCTTACTTGCGTAGGTTTCGATAAAATTGTTTTTCCATTCTGCCCAATTTGAATTTATGGTCAATTTCAGCATCATGGACGAGTACCAGTCAAGACACGACCGGTCTAGAAATAATTTAAACATCTCAATCATCTGATTCTCTTTTACCTCCAATCTTCTGCATTCAGTATCAAATTCTCGTATCCACTGCTCCGCATTTGGGTTTTTGTTCGAAAATTTATCTATAACGAATTTCTCAGCTTTTTTTACTTAAATTCTCTGTGCTGTTCTTCTTTTTTTCATCAAGTAGTTGTTTTAAAAGGTCTTTTAGTAACCCATCTTCTGGCTCAACCTTGTCTTGGATTTGTTCAAGGAATGTGTCCTTAAAAAGCATATTTCCTGCCTCATCCATATAGCATTGGTTTAGCTCTGGGGTCAATAAAATCCAAACGCTCCGTTTTTCATGTCGTTTGGTCAACGTTTCCTTTACTCTTGCGAACTCACTCGTTCCTTTTAATGTGGTATGGAGTGAGGTAGGTTGTTGATCCTCTGGGATCTCAAATTTTTCTCCCAATGTATTTTCTATTTGGGTTACGGCCATAAAATTACTCTTACCTCCTTGTGCGGCTTTGATAACGAAGGTAAATTTCAACTTTTCCATTGTGATTATATTCTCCTTTATTTTTGGTTATGTTATGACGCAAATGTCGTTTTATAATGGAGTATTATTTTGGATAATAAATTGACACTGTTGTTACACTATTTACACTATTTACATTATTATTTACCTAAAATTAAAAGAAACGACATTTAATGTCAATTATTTCTCTATTTTACTGAAATTGCATGTGCTTTCTATCGTCTGCTCCTTTGTATACGCATGTTTATACCTAGTAATACATGTGGTGACCTCTATCGATTATATTAAATGTACCTAGTGACATCTACTGTTAGTAGATGTACAATGAATGGAAAGAATATTCTTTTCATTACATATATATTTCTGTCAAAAGTGTAATAATAAGCGTGCTATGCGCTCTTTTTATCCTTATCAAAGAAAAAAATATTATTATTATTATTATTATTATTTTTTTTTTTTTTTTTAACTTTTTATAAGGCTTTTGTGGACTACCTTGCCGGTTTGTGTTAAAACTGTAGAATTCTTATTTTCTTTTACTATTTCTTCTTTGTACCGTGAAGTTAACTTATTTCCGTAACGTTTATTGATTCTAACATAGATTTTCTGTCCAATTTTATATTCTTTAAATGGACTTCTGTTTTTATTGTGAAATATTAGGTCTTTCTCTTGTTTTTGTTTTATTCTTTGTATGTTATTCTGTCTTGCCTCTTCGTACTGGTCGGGATTAGTGAATATTCTTCGTCCAAAAAATGATTCAATCGGTTTTTGTCCTGTAGTTGTGTGAATTGAATAATTGTACTCATATACTGCCCTGTCTAGCAGTTCTTCAAAAGATCTTTCTGTATTTTCCGCTTTTAAACACCTTAAAATTTCTGATAGGGTTGAATGGAATCGTTCAACCTGACCGTTAGCTGTACTAGTATGTGGGGGTATCCTATGTATTTTTATTCTGAGTTGGTCTTCTAACATAAAAGTTATTGAGTTGGAATTTAATGATTTTTCATTGTCTATTATTATGTTTTGTGGAACTCCAAAATTGAAAATGATCTGTCTAAGTGGCTCTCTAATGTCTTCTGTAGCTCTTGATTTTAATATTTTCGCTTGGGCGTATTTTGAGTACTTATCTATGGCAGTCAGTATTAGTTTTTTTTCGGTAATAGTTTTTGCGCTAGAGGTCTTGGGGGTGGATTGTTGTAAGGATTATATTGTGGATTGTTATAGGTGTTATTCTGTGGGCTGTTGAATGGTTGATAGGTGCGTTGCGCGAATTGTTGTGGGCGGTATGCGTTTGGCGAAAACGCTTGTTGTGTGCGTGGCATATATGCGAGCTCTGGGTGAAAATATTGTTGAGAGGGTTGTGTATAGACTTGTCTTTGGAAATGTTGGTGTTGTGGCTTTGGGGGAAGTTGTGGTCTATCCATTCTGTAGGGTGTATTGTAATTGTTCGCGTGTGTGGTTCTAAAATTTTGATTCTCTAGCTTCATGCAAAGGTGCAGAGCTTCTGGCAGGTCGGCAGGTTCTTTCATACCAAGCAATTTGGAGAGGTCTCCTGAAAGTCCTCGTACGAATGTATCGAGAGCTTTCTCCCTATAGGTTCGAGAAAGAATTTGTATTGATTCTTCACTCATCTCCATACAGGCGATTTTGTTAAGAATTAGTGACAGATGTGCGTATACTTGCGAATAGAAGCTTTGTACCGATCGACGTCCTTGAATAATGCACGTCATTTGATATTCCAGTGTACTTAAATCTCTTTTATCCGCGTAATGCGTTGTTAAGCATTTAGAGATCGCTGTCCAATTCAGCGGTGTGTTGTAAGATTCGAGTACGGCATCGGCCTTACCAACTATTTTATTCCTAATTACGTTTAAGATTCCAAAATATTTTGGAGTGCCTATCAAATTTTCATAGATTTTGAGGATGCGCTCAACGCTTTTCCTCCAACTGCTAAATTCGGTGGGGTTTCCGCTAAATTCTCTAAGTGACCTGACAACGTCTGGGATTTTGTCCATATCTGAAAGATTGTTCCTATAACGTTCGTCAATCGTTTGGCCCACTATGGGTGCTGGGATCATGTCATTCTTAATTATACTTTGTATTATGTTTCGTCCATCTGTGAGTAGTAATTGACCTAGTAGTTCTCTTACTTGATTTGCTAAATCGGGTTGTGCAGGATTTGGATTAGGTGAGGGTAGTACTGGTGGCCTTATGAGATTATTTGGATTTGCCATTTTATTTTTTTTTCCTTTTACTTACTTGAGGATTACGAAATATTTAAAAAAATTTCTATTTATTATCTTCGCTAAACTAATATTTCCTATTTTTTCGGTGTTAACCCTTCTAGGAAAGGTGGCTTTTCTACTCTGGAGGGTCCAGGGGAATCGCAGAGTTAAGCGTTGTTATAGGTTTTTATTTATTTTTAGTTACTGACTGTACGAGCCTTTTGTTATTTAATTTATAATTTATAAATCTCTGGAGGGTCCCTTGAGTGGTGAATCGCAGAGTTTTTATTTGTTATAAGCTGGAGGGTCCCCCCGAAGGTGGTGAATCGCAGCTTTAGTTTTTGTAAATTATTGGCTGTACAAGCCGTGTTTTATGAGCTTTTAAATATGTACCTAAATCTAGTTTATTTGATTCGAACTATGTATTCGGAGAAACCAAAAGATGAAAGATATTGTCTTCTTATTTTATAACAAGATCTAGTAGTGCTTATTTTTAGATAAATTTATTAATATAATATCTATTTGGTTAAAGTTTATTAATATAGTATTTATTTAGCCAAGTTGTTAAATTTATTGAATTTGTCTCTTGTAAAATGAATTTAGAATTATATATTTACATTTGAAATGTAACGTGAGAATTTATTTATTTAAAACAAAGGTATTCAAGAATATTTTTATTTTGTTTGGGTTATCGATTTACTTACATTAATAATATTTTGGGTCGCATTTTAATTAGGCTTCTGCTTTCCGGGCTGGCTGTCCAATGACGTCCTGTTTGGATCCGTTTGTTGTCCTACTGAGGGGCCTTTATTTCCCGTGATGCTGCCTTGTTGTGTTCCTCGGGTGGAGTGTTGTCTTCTGGGTAGCACTTTCTGCTTTACCCGTGGTACTATAGCACTGTTGAACTTTATGTGATATTGTTCAATTCAGGTAGCACTTCCTGCTTTACCTGTTGCACTATATGCGTTATTGTTCAATTTAGGTGGCACTTTCTGCTTTACCTGTTGCACTATATGCGTTATTGTTCAATTTAGGTAGCACTTTCTGCTTTACCTGTTGCACTATATGCGTTATTGTTCAATTTAGGTAGCACTTTCTGCTTTACCTGTTGCACTATATGCGTTATTGTTCAATTTAGGTAGCACTTTCTGCTTTACCTGTTGCACTAAGTTACAATATCCACGCGAAGGAAACACTTTTAGCTCGGGCGCCAATTATTCATTCTTCCACTTAGATGTGGAAAAAAAACAAATTTTGTTTTTTAACGTTAACGTGCTTTATTGAACTTTACATTACGACTGCTTAATACTAACAATTATAACTTACTTTACACCTATCAATAATTTATGGTCACATTGCACTTCAATGTGACCGTATAAAACTCGGCTGCGCTGTTGTTGTAACTTTGCTGTGGTGTTTTCGCAATTTGATATTTTGCGTTTCCTGTTGACATTGTCAGCAACTTATTAATTTTATTTGTATTCGCTTGTGGTGTTTTGGTGTTAACACTTGTATGTTCTTTGTTTTTGTGCGGATATGATATTGCACATGTCGCGTTTCCGTCGTTGACTTTTGACTTATTTCAAGTTTGCAGACGGTTGATAACGAACTTACTCGTCAGCGTAATCTTGGTATCTATCTTATTACTACTATTTATTTGGTTCAACGTGCTGTCTTCTCGTTTGTATTGAGTCCTTTCTAAATTGTGTTTGCTGATATTGCGGTCTTTGTAAACATGAAGTAACTGTATTTCCTCTGTCAAAACTTTAATTTTTATTAAAATTATTATTATTATTCACTTTATTAGTTAATTGAATTAAATAATGCGAAATCAAAATTATAATTCTTAAAATTAACATCTTACATTAAAAAGTGCATGACTGGAAGAAGTGTCCCATTTAATCCGTTTCGTCATTACTACGGTTCCCCCGATGGCGACTCTCTCGCACGCTACTCTTCCTCATGAATGGGTAAGAGATCAGATGGACAGTTAATTCGGCTAGGAGGATGATTGAAAAAATTCCACTGCAGGCTCCTTCAGGCTGTATGATGACGTAGTTCTCCAATTCGTTGGGCGCCATTTAACTTACTTTGTATTTAATTTTACTTTTTGGAGTAATATGCAACTAACAGAGTGAACAGCCGAATTAAAAGTGAAACTTAAATCTAATCTTATATTATCACCAACTTAATATTTTAAGCGCCAGCAGAGCGAGACGTCGGCAGCGACGGATATTGTTAGTGGCGTGTCAGTAGCGTGGTTAAATTCCTTAGTTTTAGTTTGACGTTCTTGTAGTGGGAAGCTGTAAAGGTGGTGTGATACTTGTACTTTTTCGAAATTTTGTACCTGCATTCCTGAGCATTCTTAAGCTTAGTACAGAACACTGTATAACAAAATATTTATTTTGTTAACTTATATACAAGTTATTTTATGTGATATAGTATCTCTACTTCGATATTACTTGTGATAACAAAATCGTAAGTTATTTTATTATTAGTGTCTTCTTTATTGAGTCTATTTTAAAACTAAACTTACAATTCACTTACAACTATAGCTTAACCTACGCTATCGTCGCTGCTCTACCTGTGGCTACCCGCCGTAGACGTTGGGAGTATGTTGAGTCAGCGAATCCCACGGTTTTCGCTGATGGGGTCGGGTTACTATGTTCTGCTTGTCGGATGTTAGGCAGACAATGCAGACTGAGTAATTTGACTACCAGCGTTTTGATTTACCTCGTACAAGACGTTTGTCCGCATATGCAAAGTCTAAACGAGATAGAATTGCATCAAAATTGAGTACTGTTCCATGGTTTGTTAATGCATCGTTTGCATCATGCGTTATTTTATTTCGAAGTATTGTAAGTTCAGCAAAGTATTTTCTACTGCCCTTTACGTACAGGCTCATAGCGTTAAGCGCTGCCCTTCTCCAACTAACATACAAATTCATCCAACCAGTAAATTCAGGAACGGATACGTCTAACGATTCTTGACATGCTATATTATCGTCTATTGTTTGTGTTAGAAAATCGGTTGCACTATTAGTATTCACTACTATTTGTGAGCGTAATTGCTCTACTTCCTCATGTAAAGCTATATTACTGTCAGCAATATGGCGAGTTATTAGGTTTACGGTCAAAGCGTCACCGTTAACCATTTTGTCTAATTTTCAGTTTCTGATTTTTTATAAGGTGGTTATTTTCACCGCAACCGTAAAAATTTTAGATAATTTTTTGTGATCCCTTCCTTAAGAAAGGAGGCTCTTCTATTCTGGAGTATATTATAGAAGGTTTACTTTAATTTATTGGCTGTACAAGCCTTAATTTATGTATAACCGTCTTTTTGGTTATATGTTTTTATTTTGTCTCTTCTAGGAAGACGTGCCTTTTTATTCTGGAGGGTCTGGAGTTCATAATCGCAGAGGGTCCCCCTTGCGGTGGTGAATTGCGGTTTCAATATATTTTTGTTATATAGCTGGTTGAGCCTTTAATTATTTCTTTATTAATTTATCGGTATAGGCTTTTTGAAACCTGAATCATAGCCACACCTTCTGCTTCTAAAGAATCCCTATTATAATAGTCCTCTAATGTGGCTGTTTTATTTTTTGCTATGTAATTAAATACTGCGTTCATGCAGTTTACTTTCTTATCCTCGTCGTGGAAGTAATTTGGTACATTTTTTTTTTGAATTTTTTTTTTTTATTAGAATTGCATACCCTTTCTACTATTTTGTCTATTCTGTCATAGTCCAAGTTATTTGGTAGGGCGTTTGAGTCTGTCATTTTGATTTTATTAAAACAAATTTTGGTTGAATTAATTTTTTTATAATTCTCTGGAGGGTCCCTTAGGTGGTGAATCGCAGAGAATTTTAAATTGTTATAAGCTGGAGGGTCCCCTCGAGGGTGGTGAATCGCAGCTTTTGAATATGTAATTTATTGATTGTACAAACCATTAGTTATAGTCTTTAGTTTTTTTTATTTTTTGAGTTTAGGACATTTCCTAGTATCATGATCGCCCTTACAAAAGTCGCAATATGACAGTTTTTTATATTTAATACTTGGGCTATTTCCCATTTCTAATACATATTCTAAATATAGTTAATTTTAATTTAAACTTACAAATGTATTCTCTCGCTGTCTCAGTTGATATTGTTGTCCCTTTATAATTGCTGCTGCCGCTGTTGCCACCTCCGCTGATGAGGCAATTGTTGCCGCTGTTGTTGTTGATGATATAAAATATTTGTATTTTTCTGATTTAAGTCACTCTTTCTGTTTTTGTAATTTTGTGTTTTGTTGGTTAGTTGTGTTTTTAAATAATTATTTTAATTATCAATTTAAAAAAATTTTCAAACTTCGTTGCTTGTTCTTACTCACACAGTTATTTTTTAGTGAAAGTTTTTCTCTTACACTTTTTTGATCATTGTTACTCTTTTTGTTTTTTTACTTTAGTACACACTTTTGACTTGGTGTAAATTATTTTTTATAAGACAATTTTAACTTCACTTTGCACTTTTAACTTCGTGTTAAACTATATAACTTTATCTTAACTTTTTACTTTAGTAGGAACTTTTTTGAATTCGTGCCCCACGTTGGGCGTCAATTAATTCCCGCAACGAGGGAATTTAAAAAAAATGTATGTTTTATATCCGCGAACGCGTTCTAGTGGATTGCTAGATACAAATCAAATCTTTATTTCTGAAATACTAATATATATACATTTTGGTCTTATTTACTTAAAGTTAAAGCTGAAGTGTAAGCATCAGCTTGATTGAATCCAGAACAAAGAGTCAATTACAATATTAGCTGTGACAGCAAATTCCAGCAGAACGTTAAGCGTTCTGTTTTCTTTACAATTGTTATTGTTATGCCTTCTTGTGAGGGCGAGCGATATTGTTTTGATAATAATGGATTATTGGATTCAGAACGGAAAAAGCATATCGAATTCTTAAATAATCAAAAACATTTATTAAGATTTTTAAGTAATGAGACAGTGTAATTGCAAAATGCAAAGATTCAATTTTATTTACAGTTATGGTAAGGTTGCTGTGTGGAGGCTGTCATTTACTTGCATAGTACTATTTACAGTCAATTTGCACTTGAATATTTAATAACTTTATTTGATTTTTACATAATATACTACATATACTAATAGTAGTAATAGAAATTGAATTTATCACAACAATAATAAATACATACATATGTCGGCTTTCATATTAATCTTATTTTTAATATCATGATTTTAATTAATATTACAGTTGCATTAATCCAGCTTGTTTATACATTCATATATACTTATATGTACATACATGTGGAGGTTTTAAATAAAAGACGGGTTTTTAATATTAATTAACTTAGTTGAATCCAAATTGATGTTGCCTTATCAAGGTTTAAAATTCAACTCCCTCTTGACTTCGCAAAAATAGTTTTGCTGCTCCCTTTAGCAATTGTTTCCCGTAAATATATTTCCGGAGCTCTGTCCACCCTAATGTTAGTGCATTATCTTCAAACTCTTTAACCCAGACACGAACGTCTAATGTGTCTGTACCGGAACTTAGCTGCTATCAGTAAGTTGCTGTGCTGCTACTACTGCTGCTGTCTTTCTTCTGCTTTGTCTCAATAAAATTCACTTCTGCTTAGCCCTTTCAACACTTATGGTAGTAAAGCCTATTCGTCTTACAATCACTACTGCTGTATCAATACGTTGCTGTGCTGCGTATATGTACTGATTCAACCTTCGATAGTTTTCACATCTATCTTGCGTGCTCTGTCACACTGCTTTAAGTTCTCTGTCACTACAGTGGTACTCCAATATAACGAACGATATAATGTTGGGACCGTTCGTTAAACTGAAATATTCGTTATATCGGAAACGAAAACTAAATTAATATTGTTACATATATGTTTAAAAATAACTATTTATTCATGAATTCATAAGCATTGGTTGAAATAAATACATATACAATGGAAAATGCATACAATAAAATTAATTAAAAGTTGAATTTTATAACAAAAATTTGAGCATTATTCAACTGAAAAGAAATTTGTTATGCTCATTTGCTTTTGTGGGCGAGAAATTTTGAGATCCTGTGCCTTTTGATGTAGGCTTTTCAATAAAAATATTTTTCCTGTTCCACGTTGTTTTACAGACCATTTGATACACTTCTCAAAGCAGTCGATGGCATCAGTATGCTTTATTGGCGGCACAGCTACAACTGCAGCGGTACCACCTTCCTCCTCTTCTGAAATTTCTATAGCTAGTTCATTTTCAGCACTCGGGTTCACTTCTACAAGTACATTGTCTACCCTATTCCATGCTTCCAAATCATCTGTGTTGAAGTTTGTCTAAAATTTTATTTGAATATTAATTTAAATTATTTCTACAATTGCATAAGTTAACCGTACCTGGGGAAACAATGTATGGATAAGAGAAAATGTGCTCTCCATAACAGAAAGGTCTTCTCTGAATCGCAAATCTGCTAGAGGTATATTGTCCTCATCATCTTCATCGTCAGGTGTGGTTTTATTAATTAAAATGTTTTTCTAACACTTCTGAAGAACAACCTGAAACTTTTCCCCAAGCTGCAGCAATAAATAAGTTGAACTGCATTGAAAGTGAGGTCCTTTAACGCTGTGTTTATATTTTCTTTTTGCACTACACTGCTCAGTAAAGAATTTCGGTAAAATAATTTGGTGAGGCGAATCGCGTTCTGGTCCATCGGTTGAATTAGAGCCGTTACATTCGGTGGCATAAACACTGTCCATATTTTTCCATCTGGAGTCACCAAATCTTCTTCTGGTGGATGACTAGGAGCGTTATCCAGGAGTAATATTGCTTTGCTTTGGTAGATTTCGACTTTCAAGAAAATCTTCAACCTATAATTAAAAGTATTATTAAGAAGTATTGAAGTGAAAATTGTTGTAATATACAAACCTGAAGCACGAATTTACTAAAAAACTATTTTTTAAAAATTTCGATATTCATCCACGCGGATTTTGAGTGCGCATAGTCCACGGCAAGGGTTTTGTTTTTAAAGGAACGAGGGTTTTTTGATTTTCCTATTACAAGAGGCTTTAACTTCATTGTTCCCGTTGCATTTGAGCAGGCAAGAATTGTAACTCGTTCCTTGGATATCAGATTGCCAGCATATAATTATATATTAAGGGAGGTTGTTATTAACTTCCTCCCTTTAATATATATTTTTAATTAAAACCCTTGCAGTTTCGTGCTTTACAATTCTTTATTGTGCCGTAAATAGAAGAAATAAAATGTTAGTATATAATATTAAATAAATATACCGGTTGTATCGCTGGTCCTTCAGGTCTCCTTGATGATAGTGATGATGTCGCCTTCTTACTTGTAACTCCAACTGAATTTACTGAATTGAACTGAACTGATGCATTGGTGGTGCTAACTCTTTTATACTGCATTTGAGCAGTGGCGTGATCTAAAGTCGAAGATCTTATTTCGTCTGGCACCGTATTTCCTCAGGTTGTAAATATGATCATTTTAATTTCTTTTAATTGTAAAAATGATCATTTTACGATTTTGATAAATGATGCGTACCGAAAATATTAACAGTGCGAATTATTGCTCAAGTTAATTATTTATTGTCTGTATCATGTTGAATAAATATTACTCCAATTAGTATGCTTATGTGATTGCTGCTCCCGTATGTGTACTTGAGTGTTCGCTGCTCCAGTAATGTTATGTTAATAGTTCTTTTGTGTTTAATTGTGTGTTCGCTGTTATGTTGCTTGTGCGAAGTCTTCTTATAATTTTATAGTACTGGATTAATTGCGTTGGCAGGGCTGGGTATAATAATGTGCTGAGGTGAGTGGATGGTGTAACTATATGTACCTTTAACACTTCTTATCACTTTCCGGAAATTTTTAAAATTGTCAAACACTCGATTTCGGGATACCATATTTCAAAGGGATTTCTTTCAGGGTTTTCCCCTTTTTATTGTCGTCAATTATTTTTAATTTGTCACCCAAACAAAGCCATTTCGAATTGAAGGCATTTTTAAATAATTTATGCGATATCCTCACTTTACCACTTTGAACTCACAACTGATATTTCGCGCAATGAAGCGTGCATAAAAGATAGATAGAATTCTTTAAAAAATAGCTCAATAATAACAAGAACTAACGGGTATTTAACTGCCTGCATTGTTTTTGTTATGTACAGCAAAACCAAATACAAACGCCATACATTCGTAATATCGAGTTCATCCAATGTCCAGCTTTCGTTATATAGAGTCATCAATGTATTGAAAAACAGCGTTCGTTATATTGAACATTCGTTATATCGGCGTTCGTTATACTGGAGCACCATTGTATTTCTATTTCGTTTGCAGTATAATACTGTGCGGCTTACACTGCATCATTTTTTAGGTTTTAACTTCGTGTTTTTTTTTTTTTCACTCATCGAAAATGCACTTCGGCTTCTTGAAATTTAAATTTCAACCGTCATTTTAAATATTGGAGTTCGAGAAAATTTTTCGAACTATGTCGGCCATTTGCAAAATGTAGGTACCATATTTCATAAAATTGGTATCAATTTGCACTCAAATATCGCAATTTTCTCACGATTTTCACTGTATTTTTACAATTTGTGAAATAAATTCACGTAAACCATTAATGTACTTCATAAAATTTATTAGCTTACACAATGTGCAGCTTTCGCATTTTAAAACTTCCCGAATGTCTCAATTTTTATTCACGCGACATTTGCACTTTATTCATAGCGCTTTCTTGGCTCAAATATTAAATTCCCGGACGAGTCCCCAAATTTGTGGACGTTTTAAATAAAAGACGGGTTTTTAATATTAACTAACTTAGTTGATTTTAAATTGATGTTGCTTTATTAAGGTTTAAAATTCAACTCCCTTGTTCATCTCTAGTCAGGTGCACGCTTTTTTCAATTCGTCAAGTTAGTATTCTGTGTGTCAAGTAAGTAGGGTTGTGTTTTTAAGTACTCAGTAGTTACGTCAATTACGTGTCGTTCTTCCGTAAGCCATTCCTACATACAAGTTAAGAAATTTTATGTTAATTTCTTTTAAAAAAAATTTTATTTATTACTTGTTCGTTTCGTTACAGAGCTAAGACTAAAACTTAAAAATTAATTTACTTAAAAGCTAAGCTAAGTTGCACTGGCCAACTGCTGACTTGATGTTGTTGCCAATTCTCTGAATTGACTTATTGACGTGTTGGATTTCCGCTTCACACCGAAAAATTAGCTTTTATGCTGATGAAAGCGCCTGGCTTTTGCTGTGGGAAACATTGTGCAACTA
>NW_026090487.1:0-13472 GCF_024586455.1 Bactrocera neohumeralis
TGGTTTTTGTCAATTGGCATAGCTTTTATGAGCTGTTGTGTTAACTTATACAAGAAAAACGACTTTATATCTAAAGATGAGGTCATGCAAATCTTCCAAATGCACTGCCGTTATGGCTTTATGTCAACTTCGGTAAGATAAAAAAAGTCAATTAACTTAAATATGTGAAGTTAATGATTTGAAGCAATGCGAAATCGATTGCTAAATGCGTATATATAAGAAAATCGACTTTATACTTTAATATAAGATTTTATAATATGTGAAGCTAATGATTTGAGGCAACTCAATATCGATTGCTAAATATGAATATACAAGGAAATCGACTTTATACATAAATATAAGATTTTCGAATTTTTCCAAATGCACTGCCGTTATGGCTCTATGTCAATTTCAGCAAGATGCAGAAAGTCAAGTAACTTAAATATGTGAAGCTAATGATTTGAGGCAACTCAATATCGATTGCTACATGCGTATATACAAGAAAAACGACTTTATATCTAAATATGAGGTTATGGAAATCTTCCAAATGCCCTGCCGTTATGGCTTTATGTCAACTTTAGTAAGATGTAAAAGGTTAATTAACTTAAATATGTAAAGTTAATGAATAGAAGCTACTCAATATCGACTGCTAAATGCGTATATACAAGAAAATCGACTTTATACATAAATATAAGATTTTGGAATTCTTCTAAATGCACTGCCGTTATGGCTTTATGCCAACTTCAGTAGGATGAAGAAAGTTAATCATCTTAAATATGTAGAGTTAATGAATAGAAGCTACTCAATATCGACCGCTAAACGCTTATATACAAGAAAATCGACTATATACCTCAATATAAGATTTTGGAAATCTTCCAAATGCACTGCTGTTATGGCTTTATGTCAACTTCTGTAAGATGAAAAAGTTAATCATCTTAAATATGTGAAGCTAATGATTTGAAGCATCGCAATATCGATTGCAAAATCTGTATATAAAAGAAGACTGAATTTATATCTAAATATGAAGTTATGGAATTCTTCCAAAGCACTGCCGTTATGGCTTTATGTCAACTTCAGTAAGATGAAGAAAGATAATTAACCTAAATCTTTGAAGATTATTATTTGAGGCAACTCAGTGTCGATTACGAATTGCGTATATACAAGAAGACCGAATTTATATCTAAATATGAGGTTATGTAATTCTTCCAAATCACTGCCGTTATGGCTTTATGTCAACTTCGGTAAGATGAAGAAAGTTAATTAACCTAAATCTTTGAAGATAATGATTTGAGGCAACTCAATGTCGATTACGAAATGCGTATATACAAGAAAATCGACTTTATAATTTAATATAAGATAATGGAATTTTTCCAAATGCACTGAAGTTATGGCTTTATGGAATTCTTCCAAATGCACTGCCGTTATGGCTTTATGCCAACTTCAGTAAGATGTAAAAGATTAATTAACTTAAATATGTGAAGCTAATGATTAGATGCAATGCAAAATCGATTGCTAAATGCGTATATAAAAGAAAATCGACTTTATACTTTAATATAAGATTTTAGAATTCTTCCAAATGCAATGCCGTTATGGCTTTATGTCAACTTCGGTAAGATGAAGAAAGTTAATTAACTTAAATATGTGAAGCTAATGATTTGAAGCATCTCAATATCGATTGCAAAATCTGTATATACAAGAAGACCGAATTTATATCTAAATATAAGATTTTGGAATTCTTCCAAATGCACTGCCGTTATGGCTTTATGCCAACTTCAGTAAGATGTAAAAGATTAATTAACTTAAATATGTAAAGTTAATGAATAGAAGCTACTCAAAATCGACTGCTAAATGCGTATATACAAGAAAATCGACTTTATATCTAAATATAAGATTTTGGAATTCTTCCAAATGCACTGCCGTTATGGCTTTATGTCACTTTCAGTAAGATAAAGAAAGTTAATAATCTTAAATATGTAAAGTTAATGTTCAGAAGCTACACAATATCGATCGCTAGATGTGTGTATACAAGAAAATCGAATTTATATCTAAATATAAGGTTATGGAATTCTTCCAAATGCACTGCCGTTATGGCTTTATGTCAACTTCAGTGAGATGATGAAAGTTAATCATCTTAAATATGTAAAGTTTTTTTTTTTTTTTGTTTTTTTGTAATCATTTATATAATAAAATATTTATTATATAAATACATGAAATCGCAGCACTGGCTACTAGGCCTTCAGCCGCCTTATTAATAGCTTAGGTACTTTTATTGTGTTAGTTAATTGTTAGTGTTTTAGATGTATTTTAGTAAATTTATATCTTTTAAAAATGTATATGTAATCATTACGTTTTTATCTGAGAGATTTTTTAAGGCTTGTGCTAAGTCAATGTTGTCAGAGTAGTGTGTTGTTGAGTGGATTACTGGGCAGTCTGCTAGTATGTGTTGAATTGATACGGAGTTGTCACAAAATGGGCAATTGGAACGGGATTTTCCCATAAGTATATGCGAGTGAGTTAGGATGGTGTGTCCGATCCTGAGGCGAGTGTATGCTTTGATGGCGCTTATTTTCGTGGTGGGCCCGTACAAGGTTGGTATTCTATCTGGGTTGATGATGGCGTAATTATGGGTGTGTAGTTTCCAAGCATTTAAGTTTTCTTCGAGGCTTTTGTGTTTGATGAAGTTGCGTATGTCTTGTTTCGAAAGATAGTTGTACGTAAGAGCCGGTATGTCTTTGGCACTTTTGGCAGCGGCGTCAGCGAGGTGATTGCCAGTTATTCCCACGTGGCCCGGAATCCATATTATTTTGATTTTTCTCGGAGCGCTGATCATGGCGTCTCTGATTTTGCTTATTATCGGATTGTAATTTGATAACGACTTAATGGCTGAGATGCAAGACTTGCTGTCGGTGCAAATGAGGTATTTACCATTGTGTTTTTTTGCATGCTCGACCGCCTTCAATATGGCAGATGCCTCTGCTGAGAAAACCGAACACATATGAGGAAGAAGCCAGTTGCAGATCGTATTACCTGTGTTCGTGACCACGGAAAAGGAAGTGTATTCGGATGACTTAGATCCGTCTGTGAAGATCAACTTCCAGCCATTTTTTTCGTATTCATGCTCCATTTCAAAAAACGTTTT
Organism: Bactrocera neohumeralis; assembly: GCF_024586455.1. Classification (NCBI taxonomy): domain Eukaryota; kingdom Metazoa; phylum Arthropoda; class Insecta; order Diptera; family Tephritidae; genus Bactrocera; species Bactrocera neohumeralis. Next base: position 3,119 of record NW_026090487.1, read on the forward strand.
TTTGAAAACATCGTTTGGTGTGTTCTGTTTGGACAGCTTGGATAGTTTGTTGGGGAGTGATTCACACGGGATTAGCCAATGAGGATGAAGGGGCTTTACTTTATTCCTCACAGACAGTGGAAGAGCATTTTTTTTTGCAAAGATAACGCATTTTGTTATTGCTGAAAAAATTTTTGTTAGCCTGGTACGCCTCAGCGAAGTAGCAAAGGCCTTGGTCAGCGATGAGTTTGCGCTTTCCACCGCTTTTGATAGCAGACGGTGGGTTGCGTCTTCAATCCTATTTTGTACACTTGGTAGACCTGACTCCGCAAGAATGATTTCAATTGGTGATGTTGGAAAAGCTCTGAGGCTACGGCGTATCGCGCAGTGGTATGGGGCACATATAAGCTAGATGTTGTTCTTCGAACTTCGTCCGTAAAGCGGAACAGTCGATCTTTGAAAGAAGAAGTGATCTGACAACACTGATGAGCGTATTTGGATGTATTAACGAGTATTTTGACGAAAGATATTTTACAATGTTTAATCTTGATTGCAAAGAGTTTCTAATGTATTTACAATGTGAATTAAAATTATACTTAGAGTCAAAAACTAATCCTAAAATTTGTAATTCTTTTGTGCATTCTATGTTAGTATTGTTAAAGCAAAGTTTTATTCCGCTGCAATTTGTTTTTCTGCATATATGGAGGATATGCGTTTTTTCTAGTGATAGCTGTGCACCGGAAACTAGCGACCATTCAGAGATTTCATTAAGGATATTGGAAAATGTATGTTCGGATGCGTTGAGGTCGGAACGATTGGAGTAAATAACGACATCGTCTGCATACATTTGGTACTCGATTCCTTTGTGCGTGTTTATTATTCGACTTATCTCATCAAAGGCAGTGATGAAGAGGAATGTTGAAAGTGGCGAACCTTGCGGCGTGCCGTTTGAGAGTGAAAGTGTGGAGGAGAAGAATCCATTAACATTTACATTCAATTTACGGTTAGTGAGATAGCTTTTAACGAAATTCAAAATTTTCGGACCGACTTTCCAGTTTTTTAATTGCCGCAGCACAATGTGAGCACCGATTTTATCAAAAGCTTTGTTGAAATCTAAGGATAATATAGATAAATGATTCCTACTGGACAGAGCGTTGCAAATGGAGTGGTCGAGGTGGAGTAATACATCTAACGTGCCTTGGCTTCTTTTATAACCGACTTGATTAGGTGTCATCAACTTATTCCGCTGGGCAAACCACGACAGCCGGTTCGCAATTATTTTTTCGAAAAGTTTGCCTAAGCATGGTAGGAGAGAGATTGGTCTATAGCTGTCGATATCTGTTGATTCTTTATTGGGTTTAAGAATAGGGATTACGCCTGATGTATTCCAAAATTGGGGATAAATACCGGTGTCCAGAATTTTATTGTAAAGTTTGACGATTCGTTGCTTGAGCTCAATTGGCATGTTTTTGATCATAGGGTAAGATATTTTATCTAAACCGGGGGTTTTGCCGCTTACTCCGGATAGAGCATACTCAAACTCATTTAATTGAACACTGGAATCGATTTGTTTTGCTGAGGGTGACATAGATGGAGACATAGAGGCGTTTTCTGAAAGTGTGGATGATTTGAGGGCTTGAAACTGAGTGCTGAAATTGTTGTCAGAACTGTTGTTGGAAAAATGGTTGACAAATTCTTCTGCGATATTTATTGGGTTGTTTAAGTGACCTGAAGGCAAATTTAAGCACCTGATTGCTGACGTGGTAGGCGAACCAACTAACTTTTTGAGGTCAGCCCAGATTTGTCTCGGATTGGAAGAAGGATTGATTTTGAGCGTAAAATCTTCGAGACATTTGCGCTTGGCTTGTTTGACGGATCGACGAAAGTAGGCGTTGGCTTTTTTGAAGCAAATGAGTTTTTCTAGTGTGCGGCATCGTTTGTAGTCATACCACGCAGTTTGTTTTTTTGTTCTTAAATAAGCTAATTGTTTATTCCACCAAGGGATATTTTTAGAAATTTTTGAATGATTAGTTTGTGGAATGGAATCGTTTGCTGCTGAGCGAATAATTTTCGTTATTCGAGCGGTTTCCTGGTTGGGATTTACTGCTGTTGGGCTTTTATCACATTTAGCTCTGCAGAGAGTTTGGAATTTTACCCAGTCAGCGTGATCGGTTTTGAAAATATTTTTTGGTTTATAGGATTTGTTTATTGGTCCCAAGTGTACTTTTAGTATTATGGGGAAGTGGTCACTTCCATGTAAGTAGTCTAGTATGTTCCATTCACATTTGGCGGCGAACGCATCGGTACACAAAGTAACGTCAACATGAAAAAAAGTGGAGAAAGTTGAAAAATGGGTGGCTGAGCCATTGTTTAAGGAGATTAAGTTTGAGGAAAGGATTACGTTTTCTATATGTTTTCCTCTGGAGTTTACTGTCGTTGAACCCCATATCGGGCTCCATGCATTCAAGTCACCGGCCAAGATCATTGGGGAAGGAAATTGACTGGTTATTTGCATGATGTCGTTTGTGGTGAAGTGTTGGTCAGGTGGAATATATAAGCATATTACGTGAATTCTTTGTGTTAGAAATATTTCAATCGATAGCTCAGCCAAGTTTGACTGAATATGTTTCACTTTGTATGGAATGTCCCTTCTTAGTAAAATTCCAATGCCTTGTTTATTTGTTTTGTTATGTGGAAGGTTGTGGAATATACCAACGTATTGTTTGGGGGTATGAGCAGTCTGTTTGTAAGCGATATGGGTTTCGTTTAAGAGTATTATTGATGGTGCGTAATCTTTAATTAAGAGCTGGAGTTCGTTGTAATTGTTAATGTATCCATTTAGGTTCCATTGCATTATCGTACACATGTTAAGAGAGTACTTTATTAAGCGCTTAGATTAAAGATAACTAGAAAGATTGAAGAAAGGAGAAGATGAGAAAGCTTAAGAGAGAATGAGATATCAACTAGAATGAGTTGTCAGCTTGGCTGAGTGTCAACTGTTGAAAGCTCACTCAAGTGATTATTGAGAATCTTTGCTGTATTCAACTTCGTTATTTTCTGTGTTATTTTGTTCTTTTTGTTTGGAATGTTGGTGTATTGTGGATGTATCAGAATCATGCATATAGCTATTGTGGGATGCCAATAAGTTAGGCGGATTATTGTTTGCAATTGCGAAGTTATTGTTTATGGGAATAACGTTGTTATTTATTGTCGGTGGAGAGTTGTGTTCACTTATGGAAGGAGAGGAGATAGATGCTGAGCAGTTTTCTGTGTACTGATTATTTTCTTTATTTGGGGTGTGGTTGATGTTTGTATTATTTGAGGTTGAGTGCGGTGTAATTTGAGTTGTTGTTTTTGGTGCATTAGCAAATGATTCAGTTAAGGTGTTGGTTGGAAGAGTGTCTTTGTACTTTTTAAAGGCATCTCGCATGCTGCATTTTTCCAAGGTTTTTATTTTCAGTATTTCTTTTGCTTGCTGAAACTTAGGACAAGAGGTGGCGGAAGACGGGTGATCCCCGGAGCAGTTCATACACATCGTACGTTGGCAGTTTTCAGGGAAGTGTATTGGAAGACTGCAAATAACGCACATTGGAGAATTTCGGCAGTGTTTGGCCGTGTGTCCCAATTTCTGGCACGATTTGCATCGCATTGGATTTGGAACATAAGGGCGCACAGAGGTCATTCTCCATGCGATGTCAATTTTTGAAGGAAGAGAGTAGGAGTTAAAAGAGGTAAGCATTACTCCAGTGTATTTTTCTACACCATCAACTACTCGTTTGAATTTGTAGACAGAGGACACTTCATATGACTTTAGGCCTTCAATTATTTCATCTTCCGGGACGTCTATAAGGAATGGTGCATAGATCGTACCTTTATTGGATTTAAGGTGTTCATGATAGGTCGCTGTGACTGATCCAATTGAGGGAAGATATTTGGGTTTTATAAATTTCTCATCAATGAGTTTGTTATTTACCAAAATAAGTAGGCTTCCATCACGCAATTCACTGATTTTGTTTATGTTTTTGCTTTTGGTTAAAATAGCATTGTGAACACGAAAACACGAGATTTTTGAAAGAGGCTTGGAATTATCGTCAGATTTTAGCACAATAAATTTTGGATCGTCTTTTTTAGTAGGTGGAAGAGTAGGAAAAATTTCCGACAGTTTTTGATTCGCTTTTTTACGCTTAGGTTGGGGACTCTGGGCAAGCAGAGCAAACCTATTGTCCCCGAGATGGGTAGCCCCTTGGGGCATTTTTGATCAAAGAACACTGACAATTCTGTGATTAAGTTTTTCTTACTCACTCATATACGACAAACCAAATATGTTTGCAAGTGTAGCTTAAGCAACACGCGGGTTGCTAAATGATTAGCGGAAACTTGGAAATAACAACGACACAACTGCTCAGCACGAATGTTAGTCGGTGACTGATATGTAAAGTTAATGATTAGAAGCTACTCAATATCGATTCCTAGATATGTTTATACAAGAAAGTCGAATTTATATCTAAACATAAGGTTATGGAATTCTTCCAAAGCACTACCGTTATGGCTTTATATCAACTTCAGTAAGATGTGAAAGGTTAATTAACTTAAATATGTGAAGCTAATGATTTGAGGCAACTCAAAATCGATTGCTAATGAGTATATACAAGAAAAACGACTTTATATCTAAATATGAGGTTATGGAAATCTTCCAAATGCACTGCCATTATGGCTTTATGTCAACTTCGGTAAGATAAAGAAAGTCAATTAACTTAAATATGTGAAGTTAATGATTTGAAGCAATGCAAAATCGATTGTTAAATGCGTATATACAAGAAAATCGACTTTATACTTTCATATAAGATTTTAGAATTCTTCCAAATGCAATGCCGTTATGGCTTTGTGTCAACTTCGGTAAGATGAAGAAATTTAATTAACTTAAATATGTGAAGCTAATGATTTGAAGCAACTCAATATCGATTGCTAAATATGAATATACAAGAAAATCGATTTTATACCTAAATATAAGATTTTGGAATTCTTCCAAATGCACTGCCGTTATGGCTTTATGCCAACTTTAGTAAGATAAAGAAGGTTAATCAACTTAAATATGTAAAGTTAATGATTAGAAGCTACTCAATATCGGTTGCTGGATGTGTGTATACAAGAAAATCGACTTTATACCTAAATATAAGACTTTGGAACTCTTCCAAATGCACTGCCGTTATGTCTTTATGTCAACTTCAGTAAGATGTAGAAAGTTAGTTAATTTAAATATTTGAAGTTAAGGATTTGAAGCAACTCAACTTCGATTGCTAAATGCGTATATACAAGAAAATCGACTTTGTATCCTAAATATAAGATTTTGGAATTCTTCCAAATGCCGGTATGGCTTTATGCCAACTTCAGTAAGATGCAGAAAGTTAATTAACTTAAATATGTGAAGCTAATGATTTGAAGCATCTCAATATCGATAACAAAATCTGTATATACAAGAAGACCGACTTTATATATAAATATGAGGTTATGAAATTCTTCCAAAGGCACTGCCGTTATGGCTTTATGTCAACATCAGTAAGATGAAGAAAGTTAATTAACTTAAATATGTGAAGTTAATGACTTGAAGCTACTCAATACCGACTGCTGAATGTGTATATACAAGAAAATCGACTTTATACCTGAATATAAGATTGTCGAATTTTGAAAATGCACTGCCGTTATGGCTTTATGTCAACATCAGTAAGATGAAGTAAGTTAATTAACTTAAATATGTGAAGCTAATGATTTGAAGCATCTCAATATCGATTGCTAAATGTGTATATGCCAGAAAATCGACTTTATATCCAAATATAAGATTATGAAATTCTTCCAAATGCACTGCCGTTATGGCTTTATGTCAACATCAGTAAGATGAAGAAAGTTAATTAACTTAAATATGTGAAGTTAATGATTAGAAGCTACTCAATATCGATTGCTAAATGTGTGTATACAAGAAAATCGACTTTATTCGTAAATATAAGATTTTAGAATTCTTCCAAATACACCGCCGTTATTGCTTTATGTCAACATCGGTAAGATAAAGAAAGTCAATTAACTTAAATATGTGAAGTTAATGATTTGAAGCAATGCAAAATCGATTGCTAAATGCGTATATATAAGAAAATCGACTTTATACCTTAATATAAGATTTTACATTATGTGAAGCTAATGATTTGAGGCAACTCAATATCGATTGCTAAATATGAATATACAAGAAAATCGACTTTATACATAAATATAAGATTTTTGAATTTTTCTAAATGCACTCCCGTTATGGCTTTATGTCAATTTCAGCAAGATGCAGAAAGTCAAGTAACATAAATATGTGAAGCTAATGATTTGAGGCAACTCAATATCGATTGCTACATGCGTATATACAAGAAAAACGACTTTATATCTAAATATAAGGTTATGGAATTCTTCCAAATGCACTACCGTTAAGGCTTTATGTCAACTTCAGTAAGATGAAGAAAGTTAATTAACTTAAATATGTGAAGTTAATGATTTTAAGCAACTCAATATCGATTGCTGAATGTGTATATACAAGAAAATCGACTTTATATCTAAATATAAGATTTATGGAGTTTTTCCAAATGCACTGCCGTTATGACTTTACGTCAACTTCGGTAAGATGAAGAAGGTTAATTAACTTAAATATGTGAAGTTAATGATTATAAGCTACTCAATATCGATTGCTAAATGCGTATATACAAGAAAATCGACTTTATATCTAAATATAAGATTGTGGAATTCTTCCAAATGCACTGCCGTTATGGCTTTATGTCAACTTCAGTAATATGAAAAGGTTAATTATCTTAAATATGTGAAGTTAATGATTTGAACCAACTCAATATCGATTGTTAAATGCGTATATTCAAAAAAATCGACTTTATACCTAAATATAGGATTGTTAAATTCTTCCAAATGCACTGCAATTATGGCTTTATGTCATTTTCAGTAAGATGAAGAAAGTTAATAATCTTAAACGTGTAAAGTTAATGCTCAGAAGCTACACATTTACGATTGCTAAATGTGAATATACAAGAAAATCGAATTTATATCTAAATATAAGATTATGGATTTTTTGCAAATGCACTGCCGTTATGGCTTTATGTCACTTTCAGTAAGATGAAGAAAGTTAATTATCTTAAATATGTAAAGTTAATGTTCAGAAGCTACACAATATCGATTGCTAGATGTGTGTATACAAGAAAATCGACTTTATACCTAAATATAAGATTGGTCGAATTCTTCCAAATGCACTGCCGTTATTGCTTTATGTCAACTTCGGTAAGATGAAGAAAGTCAATTAACTTAAATATGTGAAGTTAATGATTTGAAGCAATGCAAAATCGATTGCTAAATGCGTATATATAAGAAAATCGACTTTATACTTTAATATAAGATTTTATAATATGTGAAGCTAATGATTTGAGGCAACTCAATATCGATTGCTAAATATGAATATACAAGAAAATCGACTTTATACCTAAATATAAGATTTTTTAATTCTTCCAAATGCACTGCCGTTATGGCTTTATGTCAACTTCAGTAAGATGTAAAAGTTAATTAACTTAAATATGTAAAGTTAATGAATAGAATCTACTCAATATCGACTGCTAAATGCGTATATACAAGAAAATCGACTTTATATCTAAATATAAGATTATGGAATTTTTGCAAATGCACTGCCGTTATGGCTTTATGTCAGCTTCAGTAAAATGAAGAAGGTTAATTAACTTAGATATGTGAAGTTAATGATTTGAGGCAACTCAATATCGATTGCTAAATGTGAACATATACACTTAAAATGACGATATCATTTATATGCTATAAACAAGATTTTGGAAATCTTTAAATGCACTGCAAATTATGGATTTTTATGTCAACATCAATTCCAAATACACCGCCGTTAATGCTAAATATGTAAAGTTAATTCAGAAGCTAATATATCGACTGCTAAACTTAAATATGTATATACAATTAAAATCGACTTTATATCTAAATATAACATTTTGGAATTCTTCCAAATGCACTTCCGTTATTGCTTTATGTCAACTTCGGTAAGATGAAGAATATCAATTCACTTAAATATGTGAAGTTAATGATTTGAGGCAACTCAATATCGATTGCTAGATGTGTATGTAAAAGAAAATCGACTTTATATCTAAATATAAGATTTTGGAATTTTTCCAAATGCCGTTATGGCTTTATGCCAACTTCAGTAAGATGAAGAAAGTTAATTAACTTAAATATGTGAAGCTAATGATTTGAAGCTACTCAATATCGATTGCTGGATGTGTGTATGCAAGAAAATCGACTTTATATCTAAATATAAGATTTTGGAATTCTTCCAAATGCACTGCCGTTATGGCTTTATGTCAACTTCAGTAAAATGAAGAAAGTTAATTAACTTAAATATGTGAAGTTAATGATTAGAAGCTACTCAATATCGATTGCTGGATGTGTGTATACAAGAAAATCGACTTTATATCTAAATATAAGATTTTGGAATTCTTCCAAATGCACTGCCGTTATGGCTTTATGTCAATTTCAGTAAGATGAAGAAAGTTAATTAACTTAAATATGTAAAGTTAATGATTAGAAGCAACTCAATATCGATTGCTAAATGCGTATATACAAGAAAATCGAATTTATATCTAAATATAAGATTTTTGATTTCTTCCAAATGCACTGCCCTTATGGCTTTATGTCAACTTCAGTTAGATGAAGAAAGTTTATTTACTTAAATATGTGAAGTTAATGATTTAAAGCATTTCAATATCGATATATAAATGTCAATATATACAACAAAATAGACTTTATACATAAATATAAGATTTTGGAATTCTTCCAAATGCACCGCCGTTATGGCTTTATGTCAACTTCAGTAAGATGAAGAAAGTTAATTAACTTAAATATGTAAAGTTAATGATTAGAAGCTACTCAATATCGATTGCTAAATGCGTATATACAAGAAAATCGACTTTATATCTAAATATAAGATTTTGGAATTCTTCCAAATGCACTGCCGTTATGGCTTTATATCACTTCAGTAAGATGAAGAAGGTTAATTAACTTAAATAAGTGAAGAAAATGATTGGAAGAAACTCAATATCGATTGCTAGATGTGTATATACAAGAATATCGACTTTATACCTAAATATAAGAAGGTGGAATTCTTCCAAATGCACTGTCGTTATGGCTTTATGCCAACTTCAGTAAGATAAAGAAAGTTAATCATCTTAAATATGTAAAGTTAATGAACAGCAGCTACTCAATATCGACTGCTAAAGGCGTATATACAAGAAAATCGACTTTATATCTAAATATAAGATTTTGGAGTTCTTCCAAATGCACTGCCGTTATGGCTTTATGTCAACTTCAGTAAGATGTAGAAAGTTAGTTAACTTAAATATGTAAAGTTAATGATTAGAAGCTACTCAATATCGATTGCTGGATGTGTATATACAAGAAAATCGACTTTATATCTAAATATAAGATTTTGGAATTCTTCCAAATGCACTGCCGTTATGGCTTTATGTCAACTTCAGTAAGATGAAAAGGTTAATTAACTTAAATATGTAAAGTTAGTGAATAGAAGTTACTCAATATCGACTGCTAAATGCGTAAATACAAGCAAATCGACTTTATATCTAAATATAAGATTTTGGAATTCTTCCAAATGCACTGCCGTTATGGCTTTATGTCAACTTCGGTAAGATGAAGAAATTCAATTAACTTAAATATGTGAAGTTAATGATTTGAAGCAATGCAAAATCTATTGCTAAATGCGTATATACAAGAAAATCGACTTTATACCTTAATATAAGATTTTAGAATTCTTCCAAATGCAATGCCGTTATGGCTTTATGTCAACTTCGGTAAGATGAAGAAAGTTAATTAACTTAAATATGTGAAGTTAATGATTAGAAGCTACTCAATATCGGTTGCTGGCTGTGTGTATACAAGAAAATCGACTTTATAAATAAATATAAGATTTTGGAATTCTTCCAAATGCACTGCCGTTATGGCTTTATGTCAACTTCAGTAAGATGAAGATTAATTAACTTAAATATGTAAAGTTAATGATTAGAAGCTACTCAATATATGCAGTGAGTTAGGATGGTGTGTCCGATCCTGAGGCGAGTTTATGCTTTGATGGCGCTTATTTTCGTGGTGGGCCCGTACAAGGTTAGTATTCTATCTGGGTTGATGATGGCGTAATTATGAGTGTGTAGTTTCCAAGCATTTAAGTTTTCTTCGAGCATTTTGTGTTTGATGAAGTTGCGTATGTCTTGTTTCGAAAGATAGTTGTACGTAAGAGCCGGTATGTCTTTGGCACTTTTTGGGA
>NW_026090488.1:0-10974 GCF_024586455.1 Bactrocera neohumeralis
TTAACATATTAAAGTAAATTAACCTTCTTCATCTTACTGAAGTTGACATAAAGCCATAACGGCAGTGCGTTTGGAAGAATTCCACAATTTTATATTTAAACACAAAGTCGATTTTCTTGTATATACACATTTAAGAATCGATATTGAGTTGCTTCAAATCATTAGTTTAACATATTTAAGTTAATTAACCTTCTTCATCTTACTGAAGTTGACATAAAGCCATAACGGCAGTGCATTTGGATAAATTCCACAATCTAATATTTAGATATAAAGTCGATTTTCTGGTATATACACATTTAGGAATCGATATTGAGTTGCTTCAAATCGTTAGTTTAACATATTTAAGTTAATTAACCTTCTTCATCTTACTGAAGTGGACATAAAGCCATAACGGCAGTGCATTTGGAAGAAGTCCACAATCTTATGTTAAGGTATAAAGTCAATTTTCTTGTATATACACATTTAGCAATCGATATTGAGTTGCTTCAAATCATTTACTTCACTTACTTAAGTTAATTAACCTTCGTCATCTTACTGAAGTGGACATAAAGCCATAACGGCAGTGCATTTGGAAGAATTCCACAATCCTATATTTAGATATAAAGTCGATTTTCTTGTATATACACATTAAGGAATCGATATTGAGTTGATCAAATCATTAGTTTAACATATTTAAGTTAATTAACCTTCTTCATCTTACTGAAGTGGACATAAAGCCATAACGGCAGTGCATTTGGAAGAATTCCACAATCTTATATTAAGATATAAAGTCGATTTTATTGTATATACACATTTAGGAATCGATATTGAGTTGCTTCAAATCATAAGATTAACATATTTAAATAACTAACCTTCTTCATCTTACTGAAGTGGACAAGAAGCCATAACGGCAGTGCATTTGGAAGAACTCCACAATCTTATATTTAGATATAAAGTCGATTTTCTTGTATATACACATTAGCAATCGATATTGAGTTGCTTCAAATCATTAGTTTAACTTATTTAAGTTAATTTACCTTCTTCATCTTACTGAAGTGGACATAAAGCCATAACGGCAGTGCATTTGGAAGAATTCCACAATCTCATATTAAGGTATAAAGTCGATTTTCTTGTATATACACATTTAGGAATCGATATTGAGTTGCTTCAAATCGTTAGTTTAACATATTTAAGTTAATTAACCTTCTTCATCTTACTGAAGTTGACATAAAGCCATAACGGCAGTGCATTTGGAAGAATTCCACAATCTTATGTTAAGGTATAAAGTCGATTTTCTTGTATATACACAATTAGCAATCGATATTGAGTTGCTTCAAATCATTTACTTCACTTATTTAAGTTAATTAACCTTCTTCATCTTACTGAAGTGGACATAAAGCCATAACGGCAGTGCATTTGGAAGAATTCCACAATCTTATATTAAGGTATAAAGTCGATTTTCTTGTATATACACATTTAGCAATCGATATTGAGTTGCTTCAAATCATTAGTTTAACATATATCAGTTATTAAACATTCTTCATATGACTGAAGTGGACATATAGCCATAACGGCAGTGCATTTGGAAGAATTCCACAATCTTATGTTATTAAAAGGTATATAAAGTCGATTTTCTTGTATATATTAACATTTAGTTAACATAAAATCGATATTGAGTTGCTTCAAATTCAATCGATTATTAGTTTCACTTATTTAAGTTAATTAACCTTCTTCATCTTACTGAAGTGGACATAAAACGATAACGGCTGTGCATTTGGAAGAATTCCACAATCTTATGTTAAGATATAAAGTCGATTTTCTTGTATATACACATTAGCAATTGATACTGAAATGCTTCAAATCATTATCTTCAAATATTTAAGTTAATTAACCTTCTTCATCTTACTGAACTGGACATAAAGCCATAACGGCAGCGCATTTGGAAGAATTCCGCATTCTTATATTAAGGTATAAAGTCGATTTTCTTGTATATACACATTTAAGAATCGATATTGAGTTGCTTCAAATCATTAGTTTAACATATTTAAGTTAATTAACCTTATTCATCTTACTGAAGTTGACATAAAGCCATAACGGCAGTGTATTTGGAAGAATTCCACAATCTTATGTTAAGGTATAAAGTCAATTTTCTTGTATATACACATTTAGCAATCGATATTGAGTTGCTTCAAATCATTTACTTCACTTATTTAAGTTAATTAACCTTCTTCATCTTACTGAAGTTGACATAAAGCCATAACGGCAGTGCAATTGGAAGAATTCCACAATCCTATATTTAGATATAAAGTCGATTTTCTTGTATATACACATTAAGGAATCGATATTGAGTTGCTTCAAATCATTTACCTCACATATTTAAGTTAATTAACCTTCTTCATCTTACTAAAGTTGACATAAAGCCATAACGGCAGTGCATTTGGAAGATTTCAGCAATCTTATATTTAGTTATAAAGTCGATTTTCTTGTATATACACATTTAAGAATCGATATTGAGTTGCTTCAAATCATTAGTTTAACATATTTAAGTTAATTAACCTTCTTCATCTCACTGAAGTTAACATAAAACCATAACGGCAGTGCATTTGGAAGAATTCCACAATCCTATATTTAGATATAAAGTCGATTTTCTTGTATATACACATTAAGCAATCGATGTTGAGTGGCTTCAAATCATTAGTTTAACATATTTAAGTTAATTAACCTTCTTCATCTTACTGAAGTGGACATAAAGCCATAACGGCAGTGCATTTGGAAGAATTCCACAATCCTATAGTTAGATATAAAGTCGATTTTCTTGTATATACACATTAAGGAATCGATATTGAGTTGCTTCAAATCATTTACTTCACTTATTTAAGTTAATTAACATTCTTCATCTTACTGAAGTGGATATAAAGCCATAACGGCAGTGCATTTGGAAGAACTCCACAATCTATATTAAGGCATAAAGTCGATTTTCTTGTATATACACATTTAGGAATCGATATTGAGTTGCTTCAAATCATTAGTTTACTTATTTAAGTTAATTAACCTTCTTCATCTTACTGAAGTTGACATAAAGCCATAACGGCAGTGCATTTGGAAGAATTCCACAATCTTATAGTTAGGTATAAAGTCGATTTTCTTGTATATACACATTTAGCAATCGATATTGAGTTGCTTCAAATCATTTACTTAACTTATTTAAGTTAATTAGCCTTCTTCATCTTACTGAAGTGGACATAAAGCCATAACGGCAGTGCATTTGGAAGAATTCCATAATCTTATATTTAGATATAAATTCGATTTTCTTGTAAATACACATTAAGGAATCGATATTGAGTTGCTGCAAATCATTTACTTCACTTATTTAAGTTAATTAACCTTCTTCATCTTACTGAAGTGGACATAAAGCCATAACGGCAGTGCATTTGGAAGAATTCCACAATCTTATGTTAAGGTATAAAGTCGATTTTCTTGTATATACACATTTAGGAATCGATATTGAGTTGCTTCAAATCATTTACTTCACTTATTTAAGTTAATTAACCTTCTTCATCTTACTGAAGTGGACATAAAGCCATAACGGCAGTGCATTTGGAAGAATTCCATAATCTTATATTTAGATATAAATTCGATTTTCTTGTAAATACACATTAAGGAATCGATATTGTGTTGTTTCAAATCATTAGTTTAACATATTTAAGTTAATTAACCTTCTTCATCTTACTGAAGTGGACATAAAGCCATAACGGCAGTGCATTTGGAAGAATTCCACAATCTTATATTAAGGTATAAAGTCGATTTTCTTGTATATACACATTTAGCAATCGATATTGAGTTGCTTCAAATCATTAGTTTAACATATTTAAGTAAATTTACCTTCTTCATCTTACTGAAGTGGACATAAAGCCATAACGGCAGTGCATTTGGAAGAATTCCACAATCTTATATTAAGATATAAAGTCGATTTTATTGTATATACACATTTAGGAATCGATATTGAGTTGCTTCAAATCGTTTGTTTAACATATTGAGGGTAATTAACCTTCTTCATCTTACTGAAGTGGACATATAGTCATAACGGCAGTGCATTTGGATAAATTTCACAATCTAATATTTAGATATAAAGTCGATTTTCTGGTATATACACATTTAGGAATCGATATTGAGTTGCTTCAAATCGTTAGTTTAACATATTTAAGTTAATTAACCTTCTTCATCTTACTGAAGTGGACATAAAGCCATAAAGGCAGCGCATTTGAAAGAAGTCCACATCCTTATATTAAGGTATAAAGTCGATTTTCTTGTATATACACATTTAGCAATCGATATTGAGTTGCTTCAAATCATTTAGTTTCACTTATTTAAGTTAATTAACCTTCTTCATCTTACTGAAGTGGACATAAAGCCATAACGGCAGTGCATTTGGAAGAATTCCACAATCTTATATCCAGATATAAAGTCGATTTTCTTGTATATACACATTTAGCAATCGATATTGAGTTGCTTCAAATCATTAGTTTAACATATTTAAGTTAATTTACCTTCTTCATCTTACTGAACTGGACATAAAGCCATAACGGCAGCGCATTTGGAAGAATTCCACAATCTTATATTAAGGTATAAAGTCGATTTTCTTGTATATACACATTTAGGAATCGATATTGAGTTGCTTCAAATCGTTAGTTTAACATATTGAAGTTAACTTACCTTCTTTATCTTACTGAACTGGACATAAAGCTATAACGGCAGTGCATTTGGAAGAATTCCACAATCCTATATTAAGGTATAAAGGTCGATTTTCTTGTATATTCACATTAAGCAATCGATATTGAGTTGTTCCAAATCAGTAGTTTAACATATTTAAGTTAATTTACCTTCTTCATCTTACTGAAGTGGACATAAAGCCATGAAGCAGTGAATTTGGTGAACTCCACATTCTCATATTTAGGTATAAAGTCGATTTTCTTGTATATACACACTTAGCAATCGATATTGAGTTGCTTCAAATCATTAGTTTAACATATTTAAGTTAATTAACCTTCTTCATCTCACTGAAGTTAACATAAAACCATAACGGCAGTGCATTTGGAAGAATTCCACAATCTTTTGTTAAGGTATAAAGTCGATTTTCTTGTATATACACAATTAGCAATCGATATTGAGTTGCTTCAAATCATTTACTTCACTTATTTAAGTTAATTAACATTCTTCATCTTACTGAAGTGGACATAAAACCATAACGGCTTTGCATTTGGAAGAATTCCACAATCTTATGTTAAGGTATAAAGTCGATTTTCTTGTATATACACAATTAGCAATCGATATTGAGTTGCTTCAAATTAATTACTTCACTTATTTAAGTTAATTAACCTTCTTCATCTTACTGAAGTGGACATAAAACCATAACGGCTTTGCATTTGGAAGAATTCCACAATCTTATGTTAAGGTATAAAGTCGATTTTCTTGTATATACACAATTAGCAATCGATATTGAGTTGCTTCAAATTAATTACTTTCACTTATTTAAGTTAATTAACCTTCTTCATCTTACTGAAGTGGACATAAAGCCATAACGGCAGCGCATTTGGAAGAATTCCACAATCTTATATTAAGGTATAAAGTCGAATTTCTTATATATACACATTTAGCAATCGATATTGAGTTTCTCCAAATCATTAGTTTAACATATTTAAGTTAATTAACCTTCTTCATCTTACTGAAGTTGACATAAAGCCATAACGGCAGTGCATTTGGAAGAATTCCACAATCTATATTTAGATATAAAGTCGATTTTCTTGTATATACACATTTAGCAACCGATATTGAGTTGCTTCAAATCATTTACTTCACTTATTTAAGTTAATTTGCCTTCTTCATCTTACTGAAGTGGACATAAAGCCATAACGGCAGTGAATATGGAAGAATTCCACAATCTTATATTAAGATATAAAGTCGATTTTCTTGTATATACACATTTAAGCAATCGATATTGAGTTGCTTCAAATCATTAGTTTAACATATTTAAGTTAATTAACCTTCTTCATCTTACTGAAGTTGACATAAACCATAACGGCAGTGCATTTGTAAAAATTCCACAATCTTATATTTAGGTATTTATAAAGTCGATTTTCTTGTAAACACACATTTAGCAATCGATATTGAGTTGCTGCAATTGATTAGTTTAACTTATTTAAGTTAATTAACCTTCTTCATCTTACTGAAGTTGACATAAAGCCATAACGGCAGTGCATTTGGAAGAATTCCACAATCCTATATTTAGATATAAAGTCGATTTTCTTGTATATACACATTAAGCAATCGATATTGAGTTGCTTCAAATCATTAATTCAACATATTTAAGTTAATTTACCTTCTTCATCTTACTGAAGGGAACAAAAGCCATAACGGCAGTGCATTTGGAAGAATTCCACAATCTTATATTAAGATATAAAGTCGATTTTCTTGTATATACACATTAAGGAATCGATATTGAGTTGCTTCAAATCATTTACTTCACTTATTTAAGTTAATTAACCTTCTTCATCTTACTGAAGTTGACATAAAACCATAACGGCAGTGCATTTGGAAGAATTCCACAATCTTATATTTAGATATAAAGTCGATTTTCTTGTATATACACATTAGCAATCGATATTGAGTTGCTTCAAATCATTAGTTTAACTTATTTAAGTTAATTAACCTTCTTCATCTTACTGAAGTGGACATAAAACCATAACGGCAGTGCATTTGGAAGAATTCCACAATCTTATATATATAAAGTCGATTTTCTTGTATATACACATTAAGAATCGATATTGAGTTGCTTCAAATCATTACTTCACTTATTTAAGTTATTAACCTTCTTCATCTTACTGAAGTGGACATAAAACCATAAAGGCAGTGCATTTGGAATAGTTCCACAACCCTGTGTTAAGATATAAAGTCGATTTTCTTGTATATACACATTTAAGAATCGATATTGAGTTGCTTAAATCATTTACGTCACTTATTTAAGTTAATTAACCTTCTTCATCTTACTGAAGTGGATAAAAAGTTATAACGGCAGTGCATTTGGAAGAATTCCACAATCTTATATTTAGATATAAAGTCGATTTTCTTGTAAATACACATTAAGGAATCGATATTGAGTTGCTTCAAATCATTAGTTTCACTTATTTAAGTTAATTAACCTTCTTCATCTTACTGAAGTGGACATAAAGCCATAACGGCAGTGCATTTGGAAGAATTCCACAATCTTATATTAAGGTATAAAGTCGATTTTCTTCTATATACACATTTAGGAATCGATATTGAGTTGCTTCAAATCATTAGTTTAACATATTCACTAAACTTCTTTATCTTACCGAAGTAGACATAACGCCATCACGGCAGTGCATTTGGAAGAATTCCACAATCCTATATTAAGATATAAAGTCGATTTTCTTGTATATACACATTTAGGAATCGATATTGAGTTGCTTCAAATCATTAGTTTAACTTATTTAAGTTAATTAACCTTCTTCATCTTACTGAAGTTGACATAAAGCCATAACGGCAGTGCATTTGGAAGAATTCCACAATCTAATATTTAGATATAAAGTCGATTTTCTTGTATATACACATTTAGCAATCGATATTGAGTTGCTTCAAATCATTTCCTTCACTTATTTAAGGTAATTAACCTTCTTCATCTTACTGAAGTTGACATAAAGCCATAACGGCAGTGCATTTGGAAGAATTTTACGATCTTGTGTTAAGGTATAAAGTCGATTTTCTTGTATATACACATTTAGGAATCGATATTGAGTTGCTTCAAATCATTTACTTCACTTATTTAAGTTAATTAACCTTCTTCATCTTACTGAAGTTGACATAAAGCCATAACGGTGGTGCATTTG
The DNA here is from genome assembly GCF_024586455.1 of Bactrocera neohumeralis. NCBI lineage: Eukaryota > Metazoa > Arthropoda > Insecta > Diptera > Tephritidae > Bactrocera > Bactrocera neohumeralis. The sequence goes on from NW_026090488.1 coordinate 7,884, forward strand.
GAAGAATTCCACAATCCTTTATTTAGATATAAAGTCGATTTTCTTGTAAACATTTAAGAATCGATATTGAGTTGCTTCAAATCATTAGTTTAACATATTTAAGTTAATTAACCTTCTTCATCTTACTGAAGTGGACATAAAGCCATAACGGCAGTGCATTTGGAAGAATTCCACAATCTTATGTTAAGGTATAAAGTCGATTTTCTTGTATATACACATTTAGCAATCGATATTGAGTTGCTTCAAATCATTTACTTCACTTATTTAAGTTAATTAACCTTCTTCATCTTACTGAACTGGACATAAAGCCATAACGGCAGTGCATTTGGAAGAATTCTACAATCCTATATTTAGATATAAAGTCGATTTTCTTGTACATACACACTTAGCAGTCGATATTGAGTTGCTTCAAATAATTAACATCAAATATTTAAGTTAATTAACCTTCTTCATCTTACTGAAGTTGACATAAAGCCATAGCGGCAGTGTATTTGGAAGAATTCCACAATCTTATATTAAGGTATAAAGTCGATTTTCTTGTATATACACATTTAGCAATCGATATTGAGTTGCTTCAAATCGTTAGTTTAACATATTTAAGTTAACTAACCTTCTTCATCTTACTGAACTGGACATAAAGCCATAACGGCAGTGCATTTGGAAGAATTCCACAATCTTATATTAAGGTATAAAGTCGATTTTCTTGTACATACACATTTAGCAATCGATATTGAGTTGCTTCAAATCATTAGTTTAACATATTTAAGTAAATTTAACTTCTTCAATTTACTGAAGTGGACATAAAGCCATAACGGCAGTGCATTTGGAAGAATTCCATAATCCTCTATTAAGATATAAAGTCGATTTTCTTGTATATACACATTTAAGAATCGATATTGAGTTGCTTCAAATCATTAGTTTAACATATTTAAGTTAATTAACCTTCTTCATCTTACTGAAGTGGACATAAAGCCATAACGGCAGTGCATTTGGAAGAATTCCACAATCCTATATCTAGACATAAAGTTGATTTTCTTGTAAACACACATTTAGCAATCGACATTGAGTTGCTTCAAATCGATTAGTTTAACATATTTAAGTTAACTAACCTTCTTCATCTTACTGAACTGGACATAAAGCCATAACGGCAGTGCATTTGGAAGAATTCGACAATCTTATGTTCAATTATAAAGTCGATTTTCTTGTATATACACATTTAAGAATCGATATTGAGTTGCTTCAAATCATTAGTTTAACATATTTAAGTTAATTAACCTTCTTCATCTCACTGAAGTTAACATAAAACCATAACGGCAGTGCATTTGGAAGAATTCCACAATCCTATATTTAGATATAAAGTCGATTTTCTTGTATATACACATTAAGCAATCGATATTGAGTTGCTTCAAATCATTAGTTTAACATATTTAAAGTTCACTTACCTTCTTCATCTTACTGAAGGAGACATAAAGCCATAACGGCAGTGCATTTGGAAGAATTTTACAATCTTATATGAAGATATAAAGTCGATTTTCTTGTATATACACATTTAGCAATCGATATTGAGTTGCTTCAAATCATTTACTTCACTTATTTAAGTTAATTAACCTTCCTCATCTTACTGAAGTTGACATAAAACCATAACGGAAGTGCATTTGCAAAAATCTTATATTTACATATATATATATATATATATATATTTAGATATAAAGTCGATTTTCTTGTATATACACATTAGCAATCGATATTGAGTTGCTTCAAATCATTTATTTAACATATTTAAGTTAATTAACCTTCTTCGTCTTACTGAAGTGGACATAAAGCCATAACGGCAGTGCATTTGGAAGAATTCCACAATCTTATGTTAAGGTATAAAGTCGATTTTCTTGTACATACACAATTAGCAATCGATATTGAGTTGCTTCAAATTAATTACTTCACTTATTTAAGTTATTTAACCTTCTTCATCTTACTGAACTGGACATAAAGCCATAACGGCAGCGCATTTGGAAGAATTCCGCATTCTTATATTAAGGTATAAAGTCGATTTTCTTGTATATACACATTTAAGAATCGATATTGAGTTGCTTCAAATCATTAGTTTAACATATTTAAGTTAATTAACCTTCTTCATCTTACTCCGATTTTCTTGTATATACACATTTAAGAATCGATATTGAGTTGCTTCAAATCATTAGTTTAACATATTTAAGTTAATTAACCTTATTCATCTTACTGAAGTGGACATAAAGCCATAACGGCAGTGCATTTGGAAGAATTCCATAATCCTATATTTAGATATAAAGTCGATTTTCTTGTATATACACATTAAGGAATCGATATTGAGTTGCTTCAAATTAATTACTTCACTTATTTAAGTTAATTAACCTTCTTCATCTTACTGAAGTGGACATAAAACCATAACGGCTTTGCATTTGGAAGAATTCCACAATCTTATGTTAGATATAAAGTCGATTTTCTTGTATATACACATTAAGGAATCGATTTTGAGTTGCTTCAAATCATTTACTTCACTTATTTAAGTTAGTTAACCTTCTTTATCTTTCTGAAGTTGACATAAAGCCATAACGGCAGTGCATTTGGAAGAATTCGACAAATCTTATATTCAGTTAGATATAAAGTCGATTTTCTTTTATATACACATTAAGGAATCGATATTGAGTTGCTTCAAATCATTTACTTCACTTATTTAAGTTAGTTAACCTTCTTCATCTTACTGAAGTGGACATAAAACCCTACAGTCATTGGAAAATTCCCCCAAAACTTTTATTAAATTAAAGTCGATTTTCTTGTATATCACATTAAAAACGATTTGGTTGCTTCAAACATTATTTAAAATATTTAAGTTAATTAACCTTCTTCTCACCGAAGTTAAAATAAAACCCAAAAGGGATCATTTGGAAGAATTCCCCCAAACTTTTTTAAATATAAATCGTTTTCTTTATAAACAATTAGAATCGATATTGAGTTGCTTCAAATCATTATTTCATATTTGTTAAATTTCCTTCTTCATTACTGAAGTTACATAAAACCAAACGGCAGTGCATTTGGAAAATTCCACAACTTTTTT